>NW_027467498.1:225000-272500 GCF_046742065.1 Oratosquilla oratoria
GATTTACGAAGGAAATAGGCAAGAATTTGTTTACTAATAGGGTGGTCGACAAATGGAATAGACTTGGTAACTAAGTAGTAAGCGCTGAAACTATCAGTTGTTTATGGGGATGACAGGTGGTGATGGATACGGAGCTGCCTAGTGTAGGCCCTATGGTCTCTTACAGTCTCCTTCATTCTTATGTTATGTTCTCATGTTCATTACTCTCCCGCTTTCCTTCGGCATCTCCTGGTTCTAAGGTAGCTGCTGTTTTTTAGTTTTAATTTTTATTTTGTTCTACCCGTTTTTTTTTTCTTTCTCTGTATTCATTTTATTTTACGAGTGACCGATACAAAAGGATGGTTTTATCTTTTCCTTTTAGTTTTCTTTTCGCCTGCTGAAGCATTTCTATCCCTCATATTGTTTTTTCCGTTTTATTATTATTTTACTCGTGTATATTATTCTATGTTGTATACATGACGGAGTACGAGTTGAATAATTGGCTTGGCTCCCCAATTAATTATTGGTTGTCTGTATACGCCTGATTTGATTTAAAAGCATTATGATGGCTACCCCGAGGAGACCCCTTAATAATATCGGAGACAATGCGTCTCGTCACGATGGCTCTACTGAGCACTCCGAATAGAAGAACGGATCAGAGTGCTAGACATTCCGTGGTAAATTGACTTTTAATTCATTCCTGTACGTCCCCTACCAGGGGGCGTACTCACCCCTGCATTTCTCAGAGTACCTTGCGGGGATGGGGCCGGCCTATGGTGCGGATAGACCCTCAAAGCGCACAACTCTTGCGCCATTTTTTTCATCTCGTTTTATTTTTTAAAAGGGCGAATTGAATACAAGAAAAGTCTTTGCTCTCACCACCGAACCAACTGTACATCAAGCAAGAGGAGAGCGTCCCCCCGTGGACAAGCAGCAGCATCTCCATATTCAGCGATGAGGAGAGTGAGCACCCCAATGTGGCAAATTACCTCCAGCGATTCCAAGCGCTTCAGGACCAAACCCTCGCTCGGTAAAGACGCACTAACCAGCGGCACCTGTGCCCCTCCTCCGGGACCGGAGGCAAACCCCTGTCCCCGCAAAGACAACTGCCCTCCCGTCGAAGATCAGTCGTACGGCCACCCTCCCCCTCGCAGGTGATCGAGGAAGCCAGAGCAACGGGCGACGGCCCGCCGTGCCCTTCGTATGCCTCTGTGGCTGCTGCATCCACAGAAGGTGAATGGTGGGTTGTTGCGTCCTGCCGTAAACGCCCCACTAAGCCCAAACCCGACGTGGGACCTACAAAGTTTCCGGTACTCATTATGCCGGATGCAAACCCTGCACGTTTCCACAAGCTAGGATCCTGGCGACAGGCGCAGCTTGTCAAGAACGCAGTAGGGCCTGTCGACGGCATTCACCAGACACCGTCAGGCGGATGGATCATCAGCTGCTTATCAGAAAGCCAGCAAGGCTGTCTCTTACGCACCAAGGCACTCAAATCTGACCACGCTGACCCAATCAAAATCCTAACAAGAATACCGAAAACAATCGTAGTAGGAGTTGTCAAAGGAGTTCTCCTCGAGGAAGATGCCGAGAAATTACCGAGAGCTGATTGGGAGGCCCAGCCACCCAGGGCCTACCAGTCGACATCAAAAGGCTCCACAAGGGACGGCACGGCTACCGGCTCAGTGAGAGTGGCCTTCCTCATGGACGCCCTCCCCTCCACCGTGAAGCAAGGATACACACTACACTAAGTGGTCCCCTACATTGCCCCAGTGCGGAGGTGCACAAGATGCCAACTGCTGGAGCACTCCAAAAAGGAATGTCGCAGCAATGCTCCCCGGTGCGCCAAATCCGGCAAACGCCACGCCACACAGGATTCCAAGGACCAGCAACTATTCTGTGTGAACTGCTGCGGAAACCACTGCGGCCTATCCTAGGTGCCCAGAAGTGGCAATAGAAAGAATAGCGCATGAACTTAAAAAAATCAGCGCTACACCACTTTTTCGGAGCCCCTGACTGTCGCCAGGGGACGCTGGGACCCCCACCTAAAGGAGGAGTGGGCGAAGGACCGCGACTTTGCTGCACCACCCAGGCAGCAAACACACGTTCTCAAATTTCCCTGAATGCTGCCAGTCAGCCTTTGCGCTTTCTCGAGAAATCGAGAAAAGACATAGGAACTGGAACATCACCTTTAAATACCTGCCGACCGGAGAGATTCTCATCACTCCTAAGGACGAGGCCGCCACTTCTGCCCTTGCCAAGCTAAAGGAGGTCAACGGAAGGAGGGTCAACCTCCAGAGAGTGGAAGGAGCGGAGGAGACAAAGATGATGTTGCAGGGATGGTCACCGAACAATACCCTTGACGCCATCAGAGAGCAACCACAGGTGATCAAGGCAGAAAGATCCACCTAGAGGAAAGAAGAGACAAGGCAGGTTGTGGTTACCCTCCGGGGGCCTACACTGAAGGAACTGGACTTTGGTATGTGGGGCACATTCCCATTACGCACCTTTGTGCCGGATTCTATGAGGTGTTTCCGCTGCCAACAATATGGGCATCACCAGAGGCAGTGCAAGCGCTCGTTCAAGTGTAGCATTTGTAGTGGCCCACACATCACCGAAACGTGCATTACGAAGCACAAAAATAATGAGGAGACAACGGCCAAGTGTCCCAACTGCGGCAAGACCCATCACGCCTGGAACTTTTCCTGCGGCATCCACAGAGATGAGGCCAAGGCTACGAGAGAGGTGTACAAAGCCAGGGAGGACTACATCCCGCCCCCGCCCCTCGTCCCTCGGTGTGGAAACACCCTCGGCAACCAAGGGAATCCCGTCAGCACCCTTCAACACTGTCGCCTGCGCTAACAGAGGCTGGGCTCCCTCAGCGGTCACGGTTCCACAACAGAACCAAGGATCGCAGCCCCCTGGCAGAACCTCCTGTCCAAAAGGAGCAGCAACCGGCGCAAGCCCCTTCACGGGCCTCGACCTTTCAGGACGACGAACTGATGCAGTTTGTCATGGCCGCCGCGGCTGCGCTCGCCCGCCACCTGGGGAACTCGGAGGACCAGGTCAAGAAAGCTACGGGCTTCTTCCAAGGACATAACGCAGGCTATGGTCTCCATCAAGAAGAGCTCATCTGCCACCAAGACCTCCACGTCTCCATCTGCTGCACCAGGTGTCACCCAGGTGTCCAAGACCCCTCCAGTGACCCCATCTTCTGCTCAGCCTCCCCCAGTACCCTCGACCAGTGCCCAGACACACGAGGGGGATCCAGCGCCCACCCCAGTCTGCACAGAGCCACCGATGCCTGTTAATCAGGTCCAAAAAGGCAAATCAGGAACCAAGAGTGCCGCAGGAGCCGCGACTCGCACTAAATTGCCCGAGGGCCCAGTCCGAATCACACGGAATCGGATGAGGCAAGAAGTTACCCTCTCTATGGCAGGTGGCGCAGCGTTTGTGGCTGGTTTCCCTGACGCACCTATGGAAAAAGCAGGAATTGATACGGACACTGACGTTAATAGTGAGGGCTCTTCTCCACCGTCAAGCCCATCGTCATCAGCGGAATCCTCAGAAGACAGCGAACACCATGGATAATACTCCTACAGTGCGCTCGACCACCCGGACTGTTCGCTTCCTCCAATGGAACATCCTCGGATACAGTCACTTCTGCAAGCCATCACAAGGCAGGAGGAAAAGCAAGTCATCCTCCTGCAGGAGACCCTGGTGGGAGAGGAAGAGATCAGGATCTCCGGATACCACGTGTTCGTGTTACCCCAAACGGACACAAACAGAGATTGTACGACCCTCGTCCATGCATTCATCCCATGTTCGAGAGTAGAACCACAAATAGAATGTGGGGAAGTCGTGGAGGTGTTCGTAGTTCAGTGTATAACATTTACAAGGCCCCTAAGCATGGACACTTGGACCTGGGGAAGTATGCACCGTCGCGGAGGACGATCAGTACATCGCAGGATATCTAAATACTCACCACCACATACTTCAGCGTCACCTGCAAACTCGTCGGGCGACACGTCGAAGAAATCTTGAACACCAACCCGGGTGTGGTCCTACTGAACGACGGGTCGCCGACACATGTACGGCATGGGAGGCTCGATCTCTCCGTCTCCTCCACATTGCTGCATCGGATGTCGAGGAGCATCAACGGCTACGAGTGATCACTTTGGAATAGACATGTCGCTCACCGTAGCCCCGCCATTTCCAATGGCCCATAGAGCATGAAGGTGGAACCCGTGCAATGCCAATTGGCCGCTGTTCAGGGACAAAGTGGCTCACGAGGTCGCCACCGACGCTCTGGCCATGGTGGAGTTGGATGATACGGAGGCCTCACTGGTCTCTGCTATTCATGCAGCGGTAGAGGAGGCAATTCCTAAGACCGCCCTCAACAGGAGGAGACATCGTGATGGTTGGTACTACAACCAGGAGATCAAGGATGCCAACCACAGGGTCAACCTCCTACGTAAGATCCTGCGCCGACACCACAACCCTGCCAACCTGGCCAACCTTCGGAGTGCCGTCGAAGAGGCCAAAGAGACAGCTCGACGTGTGCGTAGCAACAAGTGGCTGGAATGGTGCCAAAGATTTAGCGAGTCCACTACGCTAAAGGATCTGTGGAGGAAACTCCACATAGCTACCAGTCGTACTCCACCTCGCCGTGCTCTCAGTGCACCACAGTGCGAGGCAGAAAGTCTGGCGCAAAAGTTTGCCAAAGGCACGGACACAGCCACGCTACCCGTCGAGCTCCAGCAGAGGCAGGCTATGCTACACCAGCCAAGAGGGGCCAGGGTACAAGCCGCCATGGGTGACGCGGACACGCCATTCACCGTCCATGAGCCTCACGTAGGAGAGCCACCGACACTGCTACAGGGAGCAACCTGGTGACGTACTCCATGATTGCACACCTGGGGGAGGCTGGTGAACAAGCACTCCTCCAGGTGCTAAACAGTAGTTGGTCCTGTGAATGACTTACTTCCAACTGGAACCAGGCCGACATCGTGCCTATCCCTAAGCCTAGGGAGCCCGGAAAATACCGTCCTATCTCCCTGACGAGCTGCCTGGGGAAGGCCATAGAGAGGATGGTTCTTCGAAGACTCCTGTGGAAACTGGGACCATACCAGAGAACCTCTATGGTTTCACCAGAGGGGTGGGCACGGCTCAATGCATCGCGACGCTCCTGAGCCATGTGGAGCAAGGTCACGCCATGGTCGTCGTCTCCGACTTAGAAAAGGGATTTGAGCTAGCTAGTCCCGCTGCAATTTAGGACACACTTGCTGCCAGAGGAATCCAGGAGAAACTGTTAAGATAGATTGACACCTACGCACTTTTTTGTTACGACGTGGGGTCGTGCCACCTCGTGGTGGAAACACCCCAAAATGTGCCAACGTCGTTACACATGTTGCGACGCGAGTGTGATGTCTTGCGGCATGGCACGAGGTTGTGTTGCGATGTCTTGCGCAGTGCAGCGACGTGGACGCGGTGTTTCCTTGCGAGGTGTCACGGGATAAGGCGAGGCGTTTACGCACCCTTGCGTCATAATTACGCAGTGTTGCGAGGTACCTGCGAAGTGTCACATAAAAAGTGCCCAAGCTACCAGGGGTATATGTATATATATAATATATATATATATATATATATATATAATATATATATATATATATATATATATATATATATATATATATATATATATGCATGCCTTGTTAAAATCGACAGCATTAAGGAGGTTGTTAATCTTCTTATGGGTATTCTCCAGCTTTCTAACCAATACTCTGCCATTTGGAGGGTGGGCATAGACCAAGTTGCCAAAATGATTCATTTATATAATATTTCTCCTTATATACCTAATACTTATTCTTTAAAGTCTAGAGATGAATTCATAGACATCTTAAGAGATAATAAGCCAAACGGCTTCCTAGCATCGTTGGATACTGCTAGTTTATTTTCAAACGTACCTGTGCTTAAAACTATTAACATCATTTTGGAATATGTTTATGAACACGCAGATTTCCCCCCTCCAACCATCCCGAGGCACATAATGGAAGAGATGCTGAGAATCTGCACTACTGAGGCCCCCTTTAAATGTCCGGAGGGAAAGTTGTATGTCCAGCACGACGGGATAGCGATGGGCTCCCCCCTGGGAGTACTCTTTGCCCAAGCGTTCATGTCGACAGTAGAGGAAGCAGTCTTTCAGGATGGCGTTACCAAACCATCATTATACTACAGGTACATCGACATCTTTGTGTGCACACAATCAGAAGCCCTTCTCGAGGGATTAAGACTGCGCCTCCAGGAGGAATCCGGTCTTAGCTTTACGACGGAACTGAACAAGGATGGCAAACTCCCTTTCCTTGATGTTTTAGTGGACGCTTCATCCGGGGAATTTACCACGAGTGTGTACAGGAAACCTACGAACTCTGAAAAAATGTTTGAACTATAAAAGTGAGTGACCGACAAATTATAAAACCAGTGTGATTAGAGCGTATGTCCGTAGGGCTATCAAAGTTTGTTCTTCTTGGCAGGCACTGCATATAGAACTGCAGCACATTCGCCAGTTTCTGGTAAATAATGGTTTCCCTAATAGTGATTTTGATGCAATTTGTAATAAAATGATGTGTGACCACCTTTCCCCACAAACATCATCTAAGCCCCAATTCATTAATATCTACTACCATAACATCTTCACCAAGGGTTACAAAAAAGATGAGAAAATCATTAAAGATATCATCACTAAAAACTGCACACCCAGTTTCTAAAGAGAAGGAAATCCGCGTGGTTGTATACTACTCCAACCCAAAAACTAGCTCATTGGTAATAACTAACAACTTGATCCTTATTCAATCGAGTGCTTACCAGTGATGAAAAGTGGGTTCTGTACAAAACTCCCAAGCGTTCCAGACATTGGTTGTCACCTCAGGATGCTGTCCCTCACACCGCAAGACCACCTATGCAAGATTATGCTTTGTGTCTGGTGGACAGGTCGTCAAGTGGTTCATTAGGAGCTGCTACCAACGAGCCAAATGGTCACTGGAGACCTATACTCGCAGCCAAAGACTATAAAGGAAAGATAGGAAGATTTAAATTGCGCCTGTTAATTTAGTAATTGGCAACCGAGTTTCAGTAACGCATAAACGAACACACACGAAACTTACTCGATTTATTGATCACTAGCCGCGAAAGCATGGTAACTGATGTAGAAGTCGGTGAATCTGTTGCAAATAGCGATCACAACTTAGTTAGATTAAAACTCCTAAACAATTTTAGAATAGATACTTGTGCTTCTAAAATACCCGATTTCAGTAAAGCTCAGTTCATAGAACTACGCCAGGAGCTTCAGCTTACAGATTGGGAGGCAAAATTAAACGAAAGGCCTGTAGATCAGATGTGGGAAATATTTCAAAATACGCTAAGATGATTCAAACTTACATTCCTTTTAAGGACAGACGTCCCCCAAATCAGGCTCGCCCAAAGTGGCTCGACAAAGAAACTGAAAAAAGTATTGCTAAAAAGAGACAGGCTTATAAGAAATATAAGTGCTCGGGTGCATCTAATGACTATGAAAGTTATATATCAATACAGAGAGATTTAAAAAAGACAATAAGAAAAAGAAAACGACAATACGAAATGAACATCGCTGATAAATCCAAAGAGAATCCCAAAGAATTCTATAGTTACATTAGAGATAAAAAGGTTGTTAGGAATCACATTGGTCCACTATTATCTGCTGACGGTCAACTTGAATATTCAAATGAAGGAATGTGTAATATCTTAAACAATTATTTTAGCTCGGTATTCGTAAACGAAACACCTCAAAGTGAATTCCAAACTGAAATCTGTGAAAAGTCTGGGGTAAACTTACTCACTACGGTAAATATAACAAAAGAAAAAATTAAAAGGTGTATAGACAAACTCAAAGTTAATAAAACACCAGGGCCTGACGGTTGGCATCCAAGAATCTTAAAGGAAATGAAAAATGAGATTGTTGTTCCATTAGAAATTATTTTCAAGAAATCCATCATATCCAGAGATGTCCCAAGAGAATGGAAGCTAGCTAACGTTACTCCCATATTCAAAAAAGGTGACAAAAAGAAACCAAATAACTATAGGCCTATAAGTTTGACTTCAATCGTAGGAAAAATAATGGAAACTATCATCAGAGATGCTATCGAATATCATTTAGAAAGTAACCGTTTGATAAATGATAGCCAGCATGGTTTCAGACGGAAACGTTCTTGCGTCACTAACTTACTCGAATTCTACAACACAGTTATCTCGAATTATGACAAAAGAAACAATATAGATTTAATATATCTAGACTTTGCAAAAGCTTTTGATACCGTCCCACACGAAAGACCACTTACTAAATCAGCTTTGCATGGAATAAGTGGTAGCCTATTAGGTTGGACTAGTAATTGGTTGAAAGGTCGAAAACAGAGAGTTGTTTTAAATGGAAAAACTTCTGGATGGAAAAGTGTTGCAAGTGGAGTTCCTCAGGGTTCCGTTCTTGGGCCACTTCTATTCATAGTATATATAAATGATATAGACCATGGACTAAAATCTACTGTTTCCAAATTTGCTGATGATACAAAACTGTGCGGAGTGGCAAATGATCACTCAAACCAATTAGATATTCAAGAAGATTTAGATAAATTACAGCAATGGTCTGAAAAGTGGCTAATGAAATTTAACAAGTAAATGCAAGGTAATGCACATAGGTAAAAATAACAGTAAGTACGATTACAAGTTCTTTGGAAATTCGTTAACAAAAGTGGATAGTGAAAAAGATCTCGGCGTAATTATCAGTAACGACCTCAAATCATCCAAGCAGTGTATTTCAGCCTCTGAGAAAGCAAATAAGATTCTGGGATTGATTGCGCGATCTTTTGATTTCAAAAGTCCATCACTCATTAACAAGCTATATAAATCGTTAGTTCGTCCACATTTGGAATATGCTGTTTCCGTATGGTCACCGAATCTCATTAAAGACATTGACAGACTGGAAAAAGTACAACGGCGAGCCACAAAACCGATTCCAAATATCAAAAATAAATCATACGAAAATCGACTTAAGCACATGAATCTGTTTTCCCTAAAAAAGTGTAGATTCAGAGGTGATTTGATACAGGTCTCTAAAATTCTAAAGGGAATTGACAACATCAAAAGTGTCCGGAAATAGATTCAATTTGGAAGTAGGTAGAAACAACTTTGCCAACCGTGTAGTTAATGAATGGAATAAACTTCCTGAACAGATGGTGCAATGTAGTTCAGCTCGAAGCTTTAAGGATCATTTAGATAAATACCTAAGATGCTGTAATGATTATAATTTATGTTATATTATTTGTTTTTGTTTTGTTATAATTTGTCTGTCTGATTTTCATTTATTATTAGTTATATGTCAATTTATTATCAATTACTATTTACCTGTTTGTTTATTATTTAACTATACCTATGCATTTATTTATGTATTTTATTTGTTATTTACATTATTATAGTTTTAATTTATTATTAATATGATTTTTTTTTTTTTTTTTTTTTTTTGCATCCGACCTAGATATGTATCAAAAGGTCTCCTGTCGGCATGCTCCGCCTTTGTAATCCTTTGAAACCGTCCAGAGTAGAGATGGCGTTACTGGTCTGTCGTCTGTTTGTTTACATTTTTCACAGGCGGCAAATTTGACATTTTCAGTGTGTATGAAGTCAATGTAAGCATGGCAGCTCTAGTGAACAAGTCACATGCATGCATTATTTGTATGAAAAGAAAAGAAACTGACCCCGATTTTATATTTCATAGGTTCCCTAAGGATCAGGAACAGTAAGAATATTCATTAAATCTTCGTTTATTAATTTAATTAGTGTAAATATGGTAAACTAAATTAAGTTCGCGTTCAGGCCTTGTTTCAGGCTTTGTTACCCATGGCACATGTTACCTAGAAATGATTCTAGAAGCTTTAACTTGTATTTTGAATGAAAATGAAAATTTACATTTGTTGCCACGGCTTCTATTATTTAGAAACGAGCATTTCATGTATTTAGCAAAGAGCATTTCAAAATGTGATCCTGTGGTAAAGAACTACCTCATGATTTAATGATCTTACCAGGGTAAATGGCAACTCTACTACATTTAATATGTTCATTTTGTATATTAAAACAGATGCTTCAAATGGAAAATAGCAATCAACGTTATCCAGATCAATGGAAAGACACCAGAACAACTAAACAGAAGCTACCGGGTATGCAGTAGGCATTTCTCAAGAAAGAATTATTTGGATGCAAAATCCAACAGGCTCTGTCACAACGGATGTCCAGATCAAAATCTAGAGGGTATGTCTTATCATAATTTTTATAAGTTGTTGAAAGGTACTGGGATGGCTGCATTGAGGAAGAAAAATATTAGTACACTAATAAAAAAAGGACTAAAATTTACATTCTTACAGAAACTACAGATTAAAAAACAAATTCAGATGATATATAAAGTATTTTGGCCTTCGCTCTTGCCTTGAGTACGAGGTGGATACAGTATGTTTTGGGGGTTTTAGGGAGCTTGCTTGTCTTCCGTCAATCACATCCTCGGGCTACACCTAGCTCTGGCCTTTCTGCGTCTCCCTAAAACTCCAGGTTTCCAGATAAAATGGTTTAATATTGGGATTTCATCTCAGATGACTGGAGTGTGGTCTTTTCAGTGACATTTACTTTTTTATCAATAATGTTTACATATATCAATAATTTTGAAAGTGAAAATAGCATTACATTAAGCAATTGGAAACACTGGATAGTGTAACACTGAACTCTTTTGGTATGTATGGTTATTAACACAGTACAATTTAAAAATGTATAGATGTTGTCTGTGCATCATAATACGAAGATTATATTAATAGATATATGTATATATATTTTTTACTGAGTTTTTTTTTATATCAATTAATTAACTGACAGTCTAACTGATTTACAATAACAAAAACAAACCAATAAGTACTGTGTAAATTATTTAAGATATATTAACTGCAATCATATTAATGAATAGATTATGGTACTTATAATTTTTTTCAATCTCTATATTTACATTGTATAAAGTAAGGAAATTGTATGGATTGGTTTTTACTTGTATTGCTTCTACAAGCAAGCATTTACAATTTGTAATGTCTAACTTATGCTTAGCATTACATAAAATCTTGTTTTATATTGATGTTTACTGGAATCATTTACTTTCCAGGGTCTTCATGCAGCTTCCCTGCTAAAAAGAAAAAACAATATGCAGTTATCCATAGACAGAGAATGCAAATATGCAGATTATTAAAGAAAATTGAGAAAATAAAGGTAAGCAAAGAAAATCACAAAACAGTACACCCCACCCTCTGCAATTATAAAAAAACGTTTGAAATTACCTCAAAGGACCAGCACTAGACTTTTTTCAAACCCAATTGAAGTTATCCGGAGTTTAAAAATTTGGCAGGAGATATTCACTAACACAACGATGCCTAGCACTAGGACTGTACTTCAAAAGTGCTAGAGCTTACAATTTTTTGGCCAGTATCTTTACATTGCCTTCAGTTCGGATGCTTAGGTATTGGGTGTCCCAAATCAATTTCAACGTAGGCTGGAACGAGGCTGTTTTAAAACTACTAAATAAAAAAGCAGCAACCATGGAAGACAAAGACAAAGTCTGTGGCATAGTGTTTGATGCAATATCAATCAAAAGCAGTCTCCATTTTAACATGAAAAAAGACTTGATTGAAGGATATGAAGATCTTGGCCAGTATGGCAGAAAAGAAGAACTTGCTCAGTATGCCATGGTTTTTATGGCAAAAGGTCTTTGTTCTAAATGGAAGCAGGTCTTAGGGTATTTTTTGTTTTCAAAATCAATAAAAGCAGATATTTTATATAAAATGGTGCATGATTGTGTGGCAAATTTAAAGGAAGTGGGATTGTTACCCAAATTCATTGTTTGCGATCAAGATCCAAACAATAGGAGCTTGTCGTAAACTTACCATATCACCCCAGTCACCTTTCTTTTTTCATAATGGTGAAAAGGTTCATTTTTTTTATGACACTCCCCATCTTATGAAAAGTGTACGTAGCAATTTAAAAGTACATGACCTACAAGTAGGGGACAAACTTGTCTCCTGGAAATATATTGAACAGTTTTATTTGAAAGATTCAAAAAATGTTATCAAAATTAGCTCCAAAATTAACAGACTCTCATATTTTTAATTCTGGATTTGATAAGATGAGAGTCAATTTAGCATCACAGGTCTTCAGTCGTACTGTAGCAGCTGGAATAAATACTCATGCAGTTTTAGGTGCTTTACCACCAGAAGCTGTAAATACAGCAGTTTTTATAAATAATCTAGATGAGTTATTTAATGTGTTTAACAGCAATAGTTTATTTCATTATAAATCTAGAAAATGTGCTATAGCTGACAACAATGATAACATTGAATTTTTAAAACAAATGTCAGAATGGTTAAAATATTTTAAGTTTAAGGGCTCAACAAGGACTATTCCTTGTATAGAAGGGTGGATTTTGAATATCTCAAGTTTGATAAATTTGTGGGAGGATGTTAAAGAGAGGAATTTTAATTTTTTTATAACAAACAGAATCAACCAAGATTGCCTTGAAATCTTTTTCAGTGTACAAATTCTGGGGGTAATAGTGACACCCCAACTGCCCCTAAACTGAATAACTTGATCAAAAATGTTATGTGTAACCATCTGATGAAGCACACCCTAAAAGGCAATTATTTAGATGACGAAACCCCAATACTACAGTACCTGAAGATCTGTGATGCGGAAAAGAAATTATCAAACAGTGATTTTGAGAATAAATATATAACCGATGTATATTTCCCTGCTAGGGATAATTCTACAATTCAAGATTCACTCCAGAATATTCTAGTAGATTCAAATATTGATAACTTTAATCCACAAAACACCATAAGTGAGAGTGAATCACCTATTATTGACCTACAAAAAGAAGAGAACTTAAGAAGTTTCTCTAATTTTAATCCATTTGAAGAGGAGTCAATAGAGTTATCTGATGTAGGTGATGCTCATCCGATCACTCCAGAAATAATCGATTTTATAAATAACTTCAATCCTATGGAAAGTGATGATGCTACTATAAATGAAAAGGATAGCATCATAAATATGAATGCTGTAACATATATTGCTGGCTATGTTTGCTATAAACTGTTAAAATTTCATAAATGTGGCTCTTGTGAACATTCATTATCAAATGGAGATAAGAATGATGTTAGTATTGATAGAAATAATATTTTCTTAAGAAATAAGGATTTGGAAAAGCAAAAATTGTTAGTTTATCCTAGCAGCAGTCTTACATCATTAATAGAAAATTATGAGTTTTTATTCAATGATAATATTAAAGATTTATTGGTAGAAAATAATATTTTTTCAGAATTTGACGCAGATTCTCAAAAGTTTTCCTGTACATAAGCTTAATGTTTGTGAAGGTGTTATGGACAATATTGTAGGTATATATGCTAAAATGCATTTATATTATTATATAAAATTCTTAAACCAGAAAGTAAAGAAAATGTAGTATTTCTACATATTCATGTCCAAAAAAAAACAGGAAATTAGCCAAAATTTCACATACTTGAAAATTATATATTGATCACTGTTAATGGTGATGGCTCCATATATGTATGGATTTAAGAAATAATTTTATGATTTCAGAAATACAACATTATGAGTGTAGGGACATCTATTACGGTATGTATAATGTGCAGTGGTACATGCACACACTATGCATGAATGTTAAGCATGCTTTTATTTGTCAGGCATGATTTCTTTTGGTTTTGATTTGTTTATCAAATGTGTACGTTTTTTATGTATTATTTGTGTTTCTTTATTTGCATGTATTTGTGCACGTTTTTGTGTTTTGTTATTAAAAAGAATGCATATTTTTTTATGTTGATTTTGAATCTATTTTACTAATGCTTTTTGTGTGTTTACTTTTTGTTTTGTCTTGTTTTTTCAAATGTAAATGTGATTTCTTTATTTAAAATGTTTTGCTTTCTTCTATCACATTGCATGTTTTGTATAAACAAGTCGCTTTGTTCTGTTTATTATTGTTGTAATTCACTGCATGTTTCAGTAGAAGCACAATATTTAAATGCTTACAACTGTTTGAATATGTCGAATAAGCATGTTTCTTTTTTATTTCAAAAGTAATGCAATAAACTAATGTTGATGCTCTCTAAACCACCTATGCTCTGTATTGTAATGTATTGCATCTCATTATATCTGAGCTTTACTTTTTGTATTGTCATTTTGCACTTGTTTTTGTAATTTTTATTTGCCTAAGATTGTTGCATTTGTTTACATGTTTAGAAAACATATTTGTTTAAAGCCTATCAATGTTTATATATTAAGAATAAATTCAACTAATGAATTGTGTGTTTATGAAGTCACTTTTTCATTCGGATATATTACTTGGTGCATTCTAGTAGCCACCTCAGCCAAAGTCATACTAACCTAAACAAAAACCATGTAAAAAGGGAAGCAAAAATCGAATGAGCCTTGGGAGGTAGGAGACATTCACTTCCTCAAGCTGAAAGAACCTACCCCAGCCTATGTGATAAATGTATATGGTAAAAATGAGAAATAGAGGACACTCACTAGCAAATAAAAAAGATAAAATAAAATAACACAATAAAAGGGTAAGAAATACATAAGAAGGAAATACAAGAGCAGGCATATGATAAACTATGAGAAGTGGAAGACACTTGCTAATTCTGAAAGAACCAGAACATTATATATATAAAGATAGATATAAATATATAGGTATATCCCACTAATGAATTTTTAAATATTGGCAATAAAAATATACAAGAATGCACTTCTGCATTTTATTGGTCCTTATTATACAATAGCAGTTAATGTGAATGTAGCTGCCATACAGAAATGCATCTGTGTCATATGTGCAATCCATTTCAAATATATAAGGCACCAATTGCAAATGCATATTTGAAAATTGAAAAGAATGTAGCATTGATACCAAAGTAATATACATATATTTGCTTTGATACATTTTCAACATATATGTGTCGGAATTAGTATACTGTATGTACTACATTTAGGATAATGATAATATCTAAAATATTTTTTACAAATGTTCCTTAAAACGGGTAATGGACGTATGAAAATTTGAAAATTCCGCCTTAGAGCTTTACCGTTCGCTTCATAGATGGCGCTATTATGGAAGTGTTTGGCAACTTTTTAACGCACGCACTTTTTATATGTATTTGGTCCGAGTCTTCCTATCTTTCCTTCATAGTCTTTGCTCGCAGCAATTGATACGTGTGCAACAGGCACTGCGCCAGAAGGAGCCAGCACTGGTGAATCGCAAAGGTGTGCTTTTCCTCCATGACAATGCCAGACCGCATGTCGCGTGAGTGGTCAGGGATACCATACAGCAACTTGGGTGGGAGACTTTGTGCCATCCACCTTATTCACTTGACCTTGCACATCCGATTACCACCTCTTCCACTCCCTGGATAATCATCTTCGTGGGAAATCCTTTACCAATGAAGCAGGCTTGCGCCAAGCCCTTACGTTCTTTGCGTCCAAAAATCCCGAGTTTTACCACAAAGGGATTGATCAGCTGGAGACATGTTGGCAGGTGCTGGAAGCTGATGGCGATTACCTCGAACACTAACTATAAGTTACACATACTGTAGAGCGTGTTTTTTTTTTTGTTTTTTGTTTTTTTTTAAATGGACAGAACTTTTTTGGTTACCTTGTATATTAGGGATGGAAGAGAAGTATAACTTAAACAGGACTATGAGGACTACAAGAATTAAGGAGGAAAAAGTAAACAATATATTAGAATTAGTTCGGGAAGATGAACCTGAAATTGGGAAACAAATAGAAGAAATGTATAGGCTCGGGAAATATAATACAGATAGACCAAACCATTTAAGATTAAATTCGGGTCACAAACGACAGCAGCAAATATCTTGGCAAAAACAGGGAAACTAACAGACAGTGAATATAAAAAGGTATGGATAAAAAGAGAAATGAATAAAGAGGAAAGAGGAGGAAAAAACGAAAAGAAGCTAAGGAAAAAAACGAGAACAGAACAAAGTCAGAAACAGAGGAATTCTATTGGAGAGTAGTGAATATGAAAGTGAGAAAATGGCTCATAAGTGAAAAACAAAAGGAAAACAGAAAATACAATGGAAGTAGCAGAAAATTAAGAGTCTTACACAAATATAGATGGATTAATAACAGGCTTGAACGAACTGAATGATTATCTGAAGGAAAAAGAACAGGACATAATGGGAATTGTAGAGACAAAATTAAAAGGTCCACTACCACCCAACAGTGTAGGACAGTGGTTCTTAACCTTTTCCAGTGCCCATACCCCTTGATATCTCAGAAAAATGTTCTCGTACCCCCAATACAAATACAATGCAAATATATGAAAAGGATGAGTGATGCAAACCTTGTTTGCTTTCTCGTTGTAAATATACAGTACCATTGCACTGGCTATCATGTCTCGTACCCCCAGGTTTAAGGTTTCATACCCCAGGTTAAGAACCACAGGTGTAGGACATGATGCATACAATTACTGGATTAGAAAGAGAGAGACAAAACAAGGGGGTGGAGATATGTTCCTGACTAAGAAGGATAACGTGAGGAATGTCACATATGGAAAGAATAGAGTAGAGATGATTATGATGGAAGTGGAAGACAGAGACAGGAAGAACAGAAAGTTTGTAATAAATCATATGCCTCCAAAAACGGCCTCATGGGAAGAGAAATGTAAAAGTATGTTAGAAGACAAGGATAACATTAAACAAGATAATGGAAGATGTAAGAATAGTTATAATGGGAGACTTTAATTGCAAAGAAGTCTGCCGGGAAGAGATGACAGTAAGGGGGGGGGGGGAGATGACTCATGGGGAAATGTTCTACTTGAGATGATTATTGACCATACAATGAGACAATGGATTCAAGAGAACACTAGGTATAGAAATGAAGAAGAACCATCGAGACTGGACCTAATAATCACATCAGAACCTGAAATAGTGGAAAAGATTGAATACAAGACTAATAAGTAAAAGTGACCACATATTGATTGAACTGGAATTAAGTGAGGAAAAATACATGAAAAGAAATGAACAATATAGAAAAGGAAGATTGATGTATGAATAAAAAAAATTTGATAAAACTGGGAAAGAATATACAAAGAGGAAACAAAAGTGTTAGAGAAATGGAATATTATGACAAAAATTTATAAAGGAAAAGTATGTCCCAAGACAAAAGGAAGAAAAAGAATATGTAAAGAGCCGGTACAACAAAAGTTGTAGGGAGTTAAAAGACAAAAGAGATAAAGCTTGGACAAAATGGAAAAACAACAAAAGACCCGAAAAATGTCCAATATATACTAATTATAGAAATGAATATGTACAAGTGTGCAGAGAGGAAAAGAGAAAGTATGAAAAAGATGTCAGAAATGTAAAGATCAACCAAAACTATTTTACAGATTTGTAAACAAACTGAAAAAAAAACAAGAATTAGAGAAATTACGACAAGAAGTTGAATACACAAGAAATAGAAATGGCAGAAATTATGAACAAGCATTTTAAATCGGTGTTTACAAGGGAGAACATACAACCTGGAGATATCGCATGGGAAGAGAAAGTCCCCCCTATGAAAGAAATAGAAGTAACAAGGAATGAAATAATGAAACACTTGAGTAATCTTGATGTCAGAAAATCCCATGAACCAGATGAAATAGCCAACTGGATTTTGAAAGAATGCAGGAATGAACTGGCAGACAAAATACATAGCCTAATAAACAGTTAATTGAAAGGAAAAGTTCCAAAAGATTGGAGAAGAGCAAATATAGTACCTATATATAAAGGGGAAATAAAGAAGACCCTACCAACTATAGACCAGTCTCTCTAACAAGTACAATAGCAAAAATTTGTGAAAGAATTATCAAAAGTAAATGGCTATGGTATTTTGGGGAAAAAAAAAACCTGTGCTAAATCCTAGGCAATTTGGACTCAGACAAGGACAATCATGCGTCACAAGCTTAATGTGTTTCTATTCAAGGCTAATAGATATAATACAAGAAAGAGATGGATGGGCTGATTGTGCATCTCTAGACCTAAAAGCTTTTGTCAAAGTACCACATAAGCAAATGATTAAGAAATTAGAAACTGCAGGAGGAATACAGGGCAAACTGCTTAAATGGATGGAAGACTTTTTGCAAGAAAGAAAAATGAGAGTAGTGACAAAAGACAAACACTCTAATTTGGATGAAGTAATAAGTGGTGTTTCACAAGGAACAGTTCTGGCCCCAATAATGTTTGCTATATATATTAATGATATGGATGAAGGAATTGAAAGTTATATGAGCTTCTTTGCGGATGATGCAAAACTGTTGAAAAAAGTGAACACTGAAGAAGATTGTGTCACAACAGAGCAATCTCAATAAAGTATGGGAATGGAGTAGGAAGTGGGAGATGGAGTTCAATACTAAGAAGTGTAGTATAATGGAATTTGTTAGCAAAAAAAGAATAGTAAGATCATATAAATTGGGAGAAGGAGAAATAAAAAAGTAGAAAATGAGAAGGAACTGGGAGTCATTATTATGAATAACATGTCACCTGAGAAACATATAAACAAGATTTTTGGAGAAACTTATAATTTAATGAGAACAATCAAAGTGGCATTTACATACCTGGATGAAGAAATGGTGAAGAAAATACTAATCACTTTGATAAGACCAAGATTGGAATATGCAGCGACGATGTGGTCACCAAGTACAAAAAAATGTATAACAAAACTTGAAAGAAAACAAAGAGCAATTACAAAATTGGCACCAACACTCAAAACTATCATATGAAGAGAGACTAGCAAAACTTGAGCTAAAGACATTAGAGCAAAGAGAGAAAGGAGAATTGATAACTATTTATAGAATCATGAAAGGCATAGAAACTATTGATAGAGAGGATCTAATAAAATGGGATGATAGAAATACAAGAAGACATGGAAAGAAAATCAAGACAGTTATAGAAGAGATCTGAAAAAGAACAGCTTCAGGAATCAATAGTGCACCTCATAAGTTAGCCAAATGTTTAGCTAAACCTTTATCCAATACTTTAGGAACAATTAGTGATGCACATCTACGAAATTCGTCGGATCTAATTTACAGATTAAAAGATTTAGATTTCAATAACAAGAAACTAGCCAGCTACGATGTCACCTCTTTATATACTCGAGTATCAATAAAAGGCGCTCTAAATGCTGTTGAACGAGTAGTAAAAATTTGAAAAATGAAGATCTACCCGTCCCCAAAAAAGATTAACTCAAATTAATTTCTCTTTGTGTAGGATTTGGCGCTTTCACTTTTAATAATATTGAATACAGACAACATTCTGGCCTCGCCATGGGTAGTCCCCTTTCTGCAGTGTTAGCAAATTTATACATGGAAATACTCGAAACAGAAGAATACATGACTATAATGGGTAGGAATAGTAAATGGTTTAGGTATGTTGATGACATACTCGTAATTGTACCTAAGGATACAGACATTAACAACAAACTCAGGAGATTAAACAGTGTAAATGAAAATATACAATTTACTGCAGAAAATGAAAATAACGGAAAATTACCTAAGACAATTATCCATAGAATGGATAAAAATGTGAAATTTTCAGTAAAGCGGAAACCCACCAATAAAGAAGACTATATACACTTCTACTCAGGGCATAATGACAGAACTAAAACAGGTATTATAATAGGTTTCTTCCTCAGCATTTCGTATATGCAGTAAAGAATTTCTAGATCTTGAATTACAACATATTACTAAGACTTTCATCAAACTCAAATATCCAAAGGGTCTCTTATGTAGGTTGAAAGAGAAAGCCAAAGAAATAATTAACAAAAGTAAAGATAAAAATAAGAATGATAAATGTAATAATGAAACCAGATATATTACAGTACCAAACTCTAATGTCAAATCATACTTACACACATTTCTCCTAAAAGCGGGCAATAAATGGCCAGGACGTCAGGTAGCAAAGTAGGACATTTGGTAACACGTAGATACAATAATCCCACTAATGAAAACAGCGTTGTTTATAAAATCCCATGTAAAAGCTGTCCCTCCTCATATTTTGGTGAATCTGGTCGCGGACTTAATAAAAGGATAAATGAACATAAAAATGACGTAAAAGCCCATAGGACACCTAACTCCATAGTAATGCATGTGGATAAACATGACCACCTTCCAGACTGGAACAACACAACCGTATTAAATAAAGGATCATCCAAGAAACTAAGGAAGACAATTGAGGCAGCATATATCAACACTAATAACAACATTAATCATAGAGAAGGCTTTCTATGTTTAGCAAAAGCCACAAGCTTATTAATAATAATACACAAATAAAATAACAAGCTCTCCGAAGCGTCCCATGAGATGACCCGTCCAGGTATAAAATATCCTGTTACGTTTGAGCTGTTAGCTTTGTGATCAAGACCCTGCGGGTCGAAACGTTAAAGCGTGAAATTCTCCCATTACTCCTCGTCTGCTTCTTCCACCTTCAGTCTTACATACACATATATATATACATATCCACACACACACATATATATATACATATACACACACACAATATATATATATATACACACACACACAATATATATATATATATACACACACACACAATATATATATATATACACACACACAATATATATATATACACACACACAAATATATATATACACACACACACACACAATATATGTGTATATATATACACACACACACACACTTCAACGAACGGACGGCTTAGAAGACGTTCTGAAGAAAAAGTGAAATTTCGTGGATCCCAAAGCAAAGGTAGTACCTATTGTATTTACAGGGGGGGAAATTGCTCGTGGTGTAGGGAAAGTAAGGAAAAAGGAGAAGGGGAGGGATTACTGAGGGAAATGGAAGGAAATGAGGAAGGTGAGGACTTGGCCCAGGCAGGCAGACGAAATCTAAACAAACGAGGTCCGGACCAATTTAGCGATGACGAAATGTCTAACAAAAATGTAAAGATTAGAAGTATAGATAAGAGCAATACAGTAGATGATGAGAATATTTTCCAGGGATTTAAAGAGGGTGGGGGGGACAACCCCCCCCCCCCGATTAACAAGACTAGAAGAGAAACTCGATAAGATGATCGAGCACTGGGAATTTAGGTTCGGTCACGTTAACAACATTGTGCAGAGAGTTGAAAAATTGGAAGAACTAGAGAAGGCGAACAAAAACTTAACTAAGGAAATTGAAGAATTAAGAAAACAGTTAAAAGAAGTAAAAGAAGAGAAAGTCTTAAAGGAGAATAATAAGGAGAACAAGGAGGGTTGGATAAAAATCCAAGAAAATAGCAAAGTTGCATTGACATAATCAGACAGTAAATGAATAAACAAACTGAAGACTCAGTTATTAAAGTGATGAGACAGAAGGAGAATATAGTAAGAGACTTAGCAGACAGAAAGAAATGTATAATTATATTAGGAATGGAAGAAAAACACAACCCAGATAGAACCACAAGAATCAAAGAGGAAAATGAAAAAGTAAGATATTTACTAGAATTAGTTCAGGAAGATGAACCAGAAATAATGAAACAAATCGAAGAGAAATTCAGGCTCGGGAAATATAGTACAGACAAGACCAGACCAATTAAGATTAAATTCAGGTCACAAACTACGGCTGAGAATATCTTATCCAAAACAGGGAAACTAGCAACAAGTGAACAATATAAAAAGGTATGGATAAAAAGGGAAATGAAAAAAGAGGAGAGGAGGAAATAAGAAAAAGACATGAAGCTAAGAAAAAAAAAACGAGACCAGAACGGAGACAGAAAAACAAGAATTCTACTGGAGAGTAGTGAATATGAAATTGAAGAAATGGAACATAAAAGAAACACAAAAGAAACAGAGAATACAATGGAAATAACAGAAAGTTAAGAGTATCCTACACAAATATAGATGGATTAATAACAGGATTGAATGAACTCAACAAATATCTGAAAGAAAAAGATCCGGACATAATGGGAATTGTTGAGACAAAATTAAAAGGCCCACTACCACCCAACAGCATAGGACACAATGCATATAATTATTGGATTAGAAACAGAAAGATAAAACAAGGGGGTGGTTATGTTCCTGACTAAGAAGGATATAAACGTGAAGAGAGTCACATATGGGAACAATAGAGTAGAGATGATAATGATATAAGTAGAAGATAGAGATAAGAAGAGCAGAAAGTTTGAAATAAACTACGTGCCCCCAAAAACAGCCTCATGGGAAGAGAATGAACATAAAAGCATGTTAGAAGACACAAGAGTAACACTAAACGAGATAATGGAAGATGGAGGAAGAATAGTTATGATGGGCGACTATAATTGCAAAGAAATATGCTGGGAAGAGATGACCGCAAAGGGTGGAGAAGACTCATGGGGAAGTGTTCTACTCGAGATGATTATTGACCACACAATGACACAATGGATCCAAGAGAACACTAGGTATAGAAATGAAGAAGAACCATCGAGACTAGTCCTAATAATCACATCAGAACCTAAAATAGTGGAAAAGCTAGAATACCAGGCACCAATAAGCAAAAGTGACCACATATTGATAGAACTAGAACTAAATGAGAAAAAATACATGAAAAGAAATGAACAATATAGAAAAGGAAGATTGATGTATGAAAAAACAAATTTTGATAAAATAAGAGAATTCTTCCAAAATGAAAACTGGGAAAGAATGCACAAAGAAGATACAACAGTAGAAGAGAAATGGAATATTTTGACAAAAATCTATAAAAAAAGGAGAAAAGTATGTCCCAAGACAAAAACAAGAAAAAGAATATGTAAAGTGCTGGTACAACAAAAGTTGTAGGGAGATAAAAGACAAAAGACACAAAGATTGGACCAAACGGAAAAAATACAGAAGACCAGAAAAATGGAAAATATATACTTGTTATAGAAATGAATATGTACAAGCGTGCAGAGAGGAAAAGAGAAAATATGAAAAAGATGTCATAGAAAAATGTAAAGATCAACCAAAACTATTCCACAGATTTGTAAACAACAAACTGAAAAACAAACAAGATTTGGAGAAATTAAGACAAGGAGGAGTTGAATACACAGAGGAAATTGAAATGGCGGAAATTATGAACAAACATTTAAAATCGGTGTTTACAAGGGAGAACATACAACCTGAAGAGATCGAATGGAAAGAGAAAGTCCCCCCTATGAAAGAAATAGAAGTAACAAAGAATGAAATATTGAACCACTTGAGTAATCTTGATGTCAGAAAATCACATGGACCAGATGATATAGCAAACTGGATTTTGAAATAATGCAGGAATGAACTAGCAGACATAATACATAGTATAATAAACAGTTCCTTGAAAGAAGGTAAAGTTCCAGAAGATTGGAAAAAAGCAAATATAGTACCTATATATAAAGGAGGAAATAAAGAAGACCCTAACAACTATAGGCCAGTCTCTCTAACAAGTACAATAGCAAAAATTTGTGAAAGAATTGTCAAAAATAGATGGGTAAAATATTTAGAAAAAAACAATGTGCTCAATCCAAGGCAATTTGGATTCAGACAAGGACGATCATGCATCACCAATTTAATATGTTTCTATTCAAGGCTAATAGATATAATACAAGAAAGAGATGGATGGGCTGATTGTGCATTTCTAGACCTAAAAAAAGCTTTTGACAAAGTACCACATAAGAAGTTGCTTAAGAAATTAGAAACTGAAGGAGGAATACAGGGCAAACTGCTAAATTGGATGGAAGACTTTTTGCAAGAAAGAAAAATGAGAGTAGTAATAAGAGATCAACACTAAAAATGGGATGAAGTAATAAGCAGTGTTCCACAAGGAACAGTTCTGGCCCCAATAATGTTTGCTATATATATTAATGATATGGATGAAGGAATTGAAAGCTATATGAGCTTTTTTGCAGATGATGCAAAACTATTGAAAAAAGTGAACACGGAAGAAGATTGTCAATCACTACAAAGAGAGCTAAATATAGTACAGGAATGGAGTAGGAAGTGGGAGATGGAGTTCAATACAAAAAAGTGTAGTATAATGGAATTTGGAAAAGGTAAAAACAGAATAACAGGATCATATAAATTGGGAGAAGGAATAAAAAAAGTAGAAAATGAAAAGGACCTGGGAGTCATTATTATGAATAATATGTCACCTGAAAAAACATATATGATTTTTGGAGAAACCTATAATTTAATAAGAACAAAGTGGCATTTACATACCTGGATGAAGAAATGGTGAAGAAAATTCTAATCACTCTGATAAGACCAAGATTGGAATATGCAGCAACGATATGGTCACCAAGTGCAAAAAAATGCATAAAAAAAAAACTTGAAAGAATACAAAGAGCAATTACATAATTGGCACAAACACTCAAAACTATCATATGAAGAGAGACTAGCAAAACTTGAACTACAGACACTAGAGCAAAGAAGAGAGAGAGAGGAGATTTGATAGCTATTTACAGAATCATGAAAGGCATAGAAATTACTGATAGAGAGAATCTCATAAAATGGGATGACAGAAATACAAGAGGACATGGAAAGAAAATAAAAAAAGACAGATATAGAAGAGATGTGAAAAAGAACGGCTTTCCTCACAGAGTAATAGACAGTTGGAACAAGTTAGATGAGAAAGTGGTGTGTGCAAAAACAATACATGAATTTAAAAATAGTTTAGATAAAATGAGATACGAAAACGGGACACCACGAGCATAGCTCCCCTTCCCGTAAAATACAACTAGGTAAATACATATATATATATATAAACACACACACACATATATTATATATATATATACACACACCATATATATATATTTATATACACACAAATATATATATATATATATATACACACACATATATATATATATATACACACACACACACACACACACACACACACTTTCAACGAACGGACGGCTTGAAGAACGTTCTGAAGAAAAGTGCCGATTGTGGATCCCAACGCAAAGAGAAGTGCCTTTTTGTATTTACAGGGTGGGGGGAAATTGCTCGTGGGGTAGTGGGAAAGTAAGGAAAGAGGAAAAGGGGAGGGATTGCTGGGGAAATGGAAGGAAATGAGGAAGTAGAGGACTTGGCCCTAACAGACCGCCGAAAAGTAAACAAGCGACCGCAAGACGAGCTGGAGGACGACGGAATGTCTAATAAGAATGTAAAGATTAGAAGTATAGATAGGAACAATACAGTAGAAAGTGATGAGAATATTTTCAAGGGATTTAAAGAGAGTGGGGGGGACACAAACCCCCCCCGACTGACAAGACTAGAGAAGAAGGTTGATAAGGTGATCGAGGACTTGGAGTGTAATATAGATGGATTAATAACAGGATTGAATGAGCCGAATGATTATTTGAAAGAAAAAGAACCAAACATACTGGGAATTGTAGAAACAAAATTAAAAGACCCACTACCACCCAACAGTGTAGGACATGATGCATATAATTATTGGATTAAAAACAGAGAGAAAAGGCAAGGGGGTGGAGTTATATTCCTGACTAAGGATATAAACGTGAAGGGTGTCATATATGGAAAGAATACAGTAGAGATGATTATGATAGAAGTGGAAGACAGAGATAAGAAGAGCAGAAAATTTGTGATAAATTATGTGCCTCCGAAAACAGCCTCATGGGAGGAGAGTGAACATAAAAGTATGTTAGAGGACACAGAGATAACATTAAATAAAATAATGGAAGATGGAGGAAGAATAGTTATAATGGGCGACTTTAATTGCAAAGAAATCTGCTGGGAAGAAATGACAGTAAAGGGTGGAGACGACTCATGGGGAAACGCTCTACTTGAGATGATTACTGACCATACAATGACACAATGGATACAGGAGAACACCAGGTATAGAAATGAAGAACCATCGAGACTAGACTTAATAATTACATCTGAACCTAGAATAGTGGACAAGATTGAATATAAAACACCAATAAGTAAGTGACCACATATTGATTGAACTGGAACTTAATGAAGAAAAATATATGAAAAGAAATGAGAAATATAGAAAAGGAAGAATGATGTATGAAAAAACAAACTTTGATAAAATAAGAGAATTCTTTCAAAAGGAAAACTGGGAAGAAATATACAAAGAAGAAACAACAGTGGAAGAGAAATGGAATATTTTGACAAAATTTTACAAAAAAGGAGTGGAAAAGTATGTCCTAAGACAATTACAAGAAAAAGAATATGTAAAATGCTGGTACAACAAAAGTTGTAGGGAGTTAAAAGACAAAAGAGACAAAGCCTGGACCAGATGGAAAAAAGAGAAGACCTGAAAAATGGAAAATATATACCGGTTATAGAAATGAATATGTACAAACGTGCAGAGAGGAAAAGAGAAAATATGAAAAAGATGTCATAGAAAAGTGTAAAGATCAACCAAAACTATTCTACAGATTTGTAAACAATAAACTGAAAAACAAACAAGACTTGGAGAAATTAAGACAAGAGGGAGTTGAATACACTGAGGAAATGGAAATGGCGGAAATTATGAACAAACATTTTAAATCAGTGTTTACAAGGGAGAACATACAACCTGAAGAGATTGAATGGAAAGAGAAAGTCCCCCCTATGGAAGAAATAGAAGTAACAAAGAATGAAATATTGAACCACTTGAGTAATCTTGATGTCAGAAAATCGCATGGACCAGATGATATAGCAAACTGGATTTTGAAAGAATGCAGGAATGAACTGGCAGACAAAATACATAGCATACTAAACAGTTCCTTGAAAGAAGGTAAAGTTCCAGAAGATTGGAAAAAAGCAAATATAGTACCTATATATAAAGGAGGAAATAAAGAAGAACCTAACAACTATGGACCAGTCTCTCTAACAATTACAATAGCAAAAATTTGTGAAAGAATTGTCAAAAATAGATGGGTAAAATATTTAGAAAAAAACAAAGTGTTAAATCCAAGGCAATTTGGATTCAGACAAGGACGATCATGCGTCACCAATTTAATATGTTTCTATTCAAGGCTAATAGATATAATACAAGAAAGAGATGGATGGGCGGACTGTGCATTTCTAGACCTAAAGAAAGCTTTTGACAAGGTACCACATAAGAAGTTGCTTAAGAAATTAGAAAATGAAGGAGGAATACAGGGCAAACTACTAAATTGGATGGAAGACTTTTTGAAAGAAAGAAAAATGAGAGTAGTGATAAGAAACCAGCACTCAAAATGGGATGAACTAATAAGCAGTGTTCCACAGGGAACAGTTCTGGCCCCAATAATGTTTGCTATATATATTAATGATATGGATGAAGGAATTGAAAGCTATATGAGCTTCTTTGCAGATGATGCAAAACTACTGAAAAGAGTGAAAACTGAAGAAGATTGTGAATCACTACAGAGAGATCTAAATATAGTACAGGAATGGAGTAGGAAGTGGGAGATGGAGTTCAATACAAAAAAGTGTAGTATAATGGAATTTGGAAAAAGCAAAAACAGAATAACAAGAGCATATAAATTGGGAGAAGGAATAAAAAAAGTAGAAAATGAGAAGGACCTGGGAGTCATTGTTATGAATAATATGTCACCTGAGAAGCATATAAGATTTTTGGAGAAACTTATAATTTAATAAGAACAATCAAAGTTGCATTTACATACCTGGATGAAGAAATGGTGAGGAAAATTCTAATCACCCTGATAAGACCAAGATTGGAATATGCAGCAACGATATGGTCACCAAGTACAAAAAAATGTATAAAAAAACTTGAAAGAATACAAAGAGCAACTACAAAACTGGCACCAACACTCTCAAAACTATCATATGAAGAGAGACTAGCAAAACTTGAACTACAGACACTATAGCAAAGAAGAGAGGAGATTTGATAGCTATCTACAGAATCATGAAAGGCATAGAAATTACTGATAGAAAGAATCTGATAAAATGGGATGACAGAAATACAAGAGGACACGGAAAGAAAATTAAAAAAGACAGCTATAGAAGAGACTTGAAAAAGAAGAGCTTTCCTCACAGGGTAATAAACAGTTGGAACAAGTTAGATGAGAAAGTGGTGTGTGCAAAAACAATACATGAATTTAAAAATAGTTTAGATAAAATGAGATATGAAGACGGGACCCCACGAGCATAGCTCCCCTTCCCGTAAAATACAACTAGGTAAACTAGGTAAATACATATATATATATATGATATATATATATATATAATATATTTATATATAAATATATATCTATATACATATATATATATATACATATACATATATCACACAGGAAACCCAGTCGGAGAAAATAAACTTCGAATAAAGAAGAATCCTATATTTTGGCTATCAACTGTAGCCCTCTTCAGGAAAGTACTTTCCTTAAGAGGGCTACAGTTGATAGCCGAAATATAGGATTCTTCTTTATTCTAAGTTTATTTTCTCCAATTGTGGGTTTCCTGTGTGTTATTTACAAATGTACTACTACATTTCTGCTTAGATATATATATATACACATATATACATATACACATATATACATATATACACATATACACATATATACACATATACACCCGTTATATTGATGACATCTTCATCACCACCACCAACGACAAAGATGCCGACAGCTTGATGATGGCCCTTCAGAACAACTCTTGCCTTACCTTCACCTGTGAACGCAGTATTCATCGACGTCTTCCCTTCCTTGATTTGGACATCACCAAAGATGAGGATGGCTTCAGGACGAAGGTCTACACTAAAGCTACTAACGTAGGAAGGTGTCTCAATGCCCGCGGCGAATGCCCTGCAGCCTACAAGCGGTCTGTAGCCGCTGCATATATCAACAGGGCCTTAACGCATTGCAGTAGCTGGACAGATACCCACCGGGAATTTGACCGCATCCGACAGCTTCTAACCAATAACGGATATCCAGACCACATGATTGAAGGACTCATCAAGAAGAAGCTTGAACAATACACAGCTCCTAACCAGGTTCCAGACTCCCCAGACAACAAGATCATCATATATCATCGAAACAATTATCACGACCATTATAAAGAAGAGTGTGATGCCATTAAAGGCATCATAAAAAGAGGAGTCACTCCCACCGATTCTACCACTACCATTGCCTTTAGAATTTATTGTAAACCAAACCTCACTAGAGCTTTGGTTATGAAAAACAACACTGCTCCTAAGACCCCTTTCGAGGCCTCTACCAACGTAATCTATGAATTCACGTGTCAGGAGAGTCGCTGTGACGGCTCCAACACCTACATTGGTAGAACCTCTACTACCTTAAGAAGACGCCTCCAATACCACCGTAACCAAGGTTCCATCTTTCAGCATTACATTGATCATCACGACAAAAAACCACCACTTCAGAAACTAATTGAATCCACGACTATTCTTCACAGAGAGTCCAACCACAGGCGTATGCAAATTGCAGAAGCCGTAGCCATCACTTCCCGTCACCCTACCATTAATATACAACTTGCTTCTGATTTTATTCTCCCTTCAGCTCGCCCTCTGAAACCGCTCCCTCTTCAACCTACACAAGACCTTCCACCAAGCCGCCAAGATCTCCAGCCAAAAACCAGAGCCTCCTCCAGATCACGAGAGAATCCCCGCAGCCAATCGGAAGCCAGCATTCTGCCTGGGGTAAGCACAAGATCACGGGAGAACCCCCGCAGCCAATCGCAAGCTAGCATTCTGCCCGGGCCTAGCCGCTTGAGCTGCGTAGCAGACAGAGGTCACTCTCGCCGCCCGAGATCAGGTGAAGTGTCCCATGAGCCAATCACAGCCCAGCATTCCACCCGCACCGAGTCGATTGAACCGTTCGACCGAGTATAAAAAAGCCTCCCGCTTAGCCACCTTCTTAACTTGCCTCTAGACCTTCAAGACTAGAACATCGCCTCTACACCAATGAAGTCCTTCTCACCCTGAGGAAGCCTCTTATCGAGGTGAAAAAACTCCGAAGTTTTAGGTGTCGTTGTCAACAGTTTTTTACATGCTGTTACACATCAAATAGAAACCATCGGCATTCACCAGCGCCTTTCTTTTCACATTCACCATGGATGATTTCGTTCATAAGCTGAATGAAGTTGATAGGAAGTCCTTCCTTAAACTTAAGAAGATACAACTGAAAATAGTTAAATCTATTAGCGCAGTTGATTTTAATCAAAATATATACATATATACACATATACACAATTTTGCAGAAACCACCGGGAAATTGAAAAAAAAACAGATACCGAATGTTTTCCTCTATTAAGACATTTTCTAAGGTACAGAAAAGCAATACAGAAAAAAACAATATATGCATAAGAATACAGGATATTTGGAAAGGTCCCATGTTACATATGAAAATTATACATACATACATATATCAAGGTTTTTTTCCCCTTACAAGGGAGGTAGCCAAAAAGGGAAAGGCATAAAATAATTTCCACCCATTCCATCCCTGAATACACTCCACACCCCTCCACCCTCCCTCTTATCTGAGCACCTCCTGGATGACGGGTCATCCCTGCACCTTGTCCACTGCCCTGGGTTAGAAGCAGTGTCGCCAGACACAGCAAGGCCGCTTCATTAAATCGGCGGCCCCCCCCCTCTCCGTCCCCCCATTGCATAAAAGGAGAGGACAGGGAGAAATCTCTTTGGGCTGCGTCAAATTTTGCTCGCACATACCTCACCCCCCATCCCCGCCCATTCCACCTCAAGCAATCACAACATCATCCATATACAACCATTCTCCATTCACCCCTGTCTTCTGTCCTCTCCCGTCCTTCCTCAACAGACATTCCCCTTTTCCCCAAAGCCCCCTTCACCCCATCCATCCACCTCATCCTAGGACGTCCCCTCATGTTCACTCCGTCCACATCTGCCTTCCATACCTCTTTTACTAGTCTTTCTTCACTCATTCTTTCCATGTGTCCAAACCATCCTAATATTCTTTCATCCACCCTATCTCTCAGCTCCCTTTCCACCCCTGTTCTCCTCCTCACCTCCTCATTTCTCACTCTATCTAGTAACCCTCATCATACTTCTCAGACACCTCATCTCAAACACAATCTCCTTCTCTTATGTTCCATGTTTCTGCATTCTACCTCCACCTTCACTCCACCTTTTCCTGCCACATTTGCACCCAAGTATCTAAAACTATCCACTTCCTCCAGTCGCTCTCCCTTAATGCTCACTTCCAGTCTACTGCCACTTTCACCCCTTGTACATCTCATCACCTTACTTTTACCCACATTTATCTTTAGCTTTCTTCTCACATACTCTCACAAACTCTGCCACCAACTTCCTCAATCCCTCCTCCGATCCTGCCACAAGCGCAGTGTCGTCCGCAAACAACAGCTGGCTCACCTCCCACTTTTCTTCATTTTCTTTAACCATCTCCAATCCCTTGCCCACTACCCTTGCATTTACCTCTCGCACCACCCCATCCATGTATAAGTTGAACAGCCAGGGCAACATAACGCATCTCTGACGAAGTCCCACCTTCACCTCGAACCACTCACTCTCTCCATTTCCAATCCTGACACAAGCTCTACTACTCTCATAAAAACTCTTGACAGCTCCTAAAAGCTTTCCTCCTATCCCGTATATCTGCATAACCTCCCACAGTGCCTTTCTGTCTACCCTATCATAAGCCTTTTCCAGATCCATAAAAGCCCAAAAAACATCCTTCCCCTTTCTCACATATGTCTTACCACAAAAATCTAATCTACGCAACCCCTACCTGTCCTAAATCCACATTGTTCCTCTCCTAATCATGTCAATCAAGACCCTCCCATAAGCCTTCCCAACTACACTTAACAAGCTAATCCCTCTGAAACTACTACATTCACACTTGTCCCCTTTTCCCTTGTAAAGAGGAACTATACAGGCAGTCCTCCGGCACTCTACCCTCTCTCCAGCAAACATTAAATAACCTCACCAGCCAGTCCACCATCACAATACCTCCCTTTTTCAGACATTCTGCATGGCATCCATCCAGACCAGGTGCCTTACCTGCTTTCATTATCTTAACAACTGCCTTCACTTCATCCTTCCTTATTTCTCCTCCATTCTCCTCACTCCTCACTCATTTTCTTCGCATTTCCCACTGCAGCTATCTTTCCCTCCCTATCCTCCTTCACATTTAGCAACTCCCTAAAATATTCTGCCCATCTTCCCCTTACTGCCTTCTCTTCCATTATCATCTCTCCATCTGCACCTTTTACCTTTTCTTCTCTACTTGATTCGCCTCCTCTTCCTCTCTTAATTTCCTTCCAAAACATTTATATTACTTTCAAAATTTTCTGTCATACTCTTACCCCATTTCACATCTGCTCTCCTCTTTGCCTCCTTTACCTTTTGCTTTACTTCTCTTTTCTTTTCTTTGTACCTCTCATATGACTCCCTCGTCCTATTTTGTAACCAATCTGAGAAAGCTCGCTTCTTCTCTTCTACAACCTTCTTTGTTTCCTCATCCCACCATTCACTACCCTTTCTTCTACTTTCCCCTGTCCTTCTTGTTCCACACACCATCCTTGCACACTTTATGACTCCCTCCCCATTCCTCCTACAAACCCAGCTCCACTCTATCCTTTACTCCCTCCCACTCCTCCTTCAGCTTCTTTTCGTACTCCTTCTCCTTTTCCTTTTCATTCAAAGAGTTCACTAAGAACCCCCCTACCTTTTGTCCCTTTCCTCTTTCTCCATCTATCCTCCACTCTCAACTTACCTTCCACTAAAAAATGATCTGATATTCCCCCACCCTAACCCCTTAGCACATGTACATCCTTAACTCTTCCTATCATAATCCTATTTACCGCTACATAATCCATTAGCGCTCTACGCACTCAGACCAGAACGAAGACCATCATCCTCTGAAGAGAGAGGGATAGCCACGACGATCTACCACCCTTCCATCCACCACCCTCTCCCATGTGTACTTATGCTTGACTTTCTTCCGAAACACTGTATTTGATATCAACTCTTTAGACATTTCCACCATCAACTCTCCACTACGATTCTTTCCTAGAACTCCACATTTCCCAACTACTCCATCGATTGGACTATTTCCTACCCTAGCATTAAGGTCTCCCAGTACTATTACATTTACATTTCTTCCTAAATCCTCTATGCACTCATTTAAATCTATCCAAATGCCTCCCTTTCTTCTACACTCTTCTCACTGCCAGGCCCATATGCACTTACAAAGACCCACATCTCCTTTCCCAGTTTCACCTTCATCCACATTATCCTTGAGGAAACCTCCTTCCACTCCACTACCCGTTTACCTATCTCTTCACTTACTAGAATAGCCACCCCTTCGCTCCCTCACCCTCTCTTCACTCCTGATAACCTCCCACTTACACTCCCAAACTTACACTCACCCTTTCCTTTCAACTTAGTTTCACTCAAAGCCAACACATCCATTATGTCAATATTAAATTGTCCAATTTAAATAAACCCAAACAAGTTCATATTATTTCCAAAATTTCTTTTTATGAAACAAGATTCAATAATATTTCTTTCTATTATTACAAGAAGTAATTACTTTAGAATTTCCCCCAGTCAATATTATGACCATCCCTTTGGTGGGCAAATAATCCACTTGACACTTGCCCCATTCTAATACTATATTTATGTTGGCCTATTCTTTTATCTAAACCTTTGCCTTTTTGGCCTATACAAATAAAATCACAGTTTTTACATGGTATGTTATAAATACGTTCTTTACTTCTTGGAAAATCTTTAATTAACAGTCTCCTTTATTGTTTTTAAATACTATCTGGATACAAAATTTATTAAAAATGCTAGGAAGATTAAATTTTCGTGGTACAGAATTAACATTTTTATAATTAAATTGTTTGACCTGCGAAGTATTAAGAAAACATTTCCTAGCAGGTCAAACAATTTAATTATAAAAATATGTTAACAGTTCTGTGTCACAAAAACTTAATCATTCTTCCTAACATTTTTAATAACTTTGGTATCCAGATAGTATTTAAAAACAATAACATTAAGAGCCTGCTAATCAAAAATTCTCCAAGAAGTAAAGGTTGTATTTATAACATACCATCCAAAAACTGTGATTCTATTTATATGGGCTAATTACTGAAGAGGATGTGATATAGTGAGAAGTTGGTCAGTTCAAGTCTTTGATGATTTAGTCAGCAGAAGAGGAAAATTCTGTATTTTTAGAACAAAGATTAAACTTTATAGCCAGTACAAAATAAAGCAGATGAATTTTCGAATGCCAAACTTAAAATGCTCTGGTTTGTTTTTATTTTATTTTTTGTTAGTTTGTTGTTGTAGTTAAATAAATGGTCTTTTTCCATATCCGGCAATTTAAATATAAATTGTATATGTGGGGCTGTGAGAATAAACACCTTGACATGGGGCTATCATGTCCACCTAGAAACTTGTGTATTTTAAAAATTCTTTGGTTACCACAACAACTAGTTTAAAGAAAATCAAAAAGAAAGAAAAGGGAATAATCGCTAAAATCATAATTCTTAAGAATGTTCAATATTCAAAGTTAAATTATCTATACTAAAATGTCCTCCGTGTACAGGAGGGCCACTGTGATCGCTGCTGTCTAGCGAGATGGGTTAACTTTATCAAAAGATGTCGTCAATTACTAAAATATTGAAGAGAAATGTTCACCGATTAATTCAATTAACGAATTTCATTGGTCTGGGGTGGTGACAATTCGATAATAGTTGACAAAGTTTCAATATTTTGTGCATCCCTGTACATAAAGTTCTATAGTTTGTTTTTGGTGGCTAAGGATCTATATGAGGGCTAGGCAAATTTACTTGTATCACATTACTAATTAAAATGCTAAATATCAATGAAAATCTGTATAGCTACCAAAAACTACTAGGAGATAACTTTTTGAAAAAGTAAAATATCGTGGCTCTCATACTTACTGTGAGATCGCTGGTCAGGCCTCCTTTACAGCCTTCACTCCTCTGTTTAACACATTGCCATCCTACATACTCTTTTCTTTAATTTTTTAACATGCATGTAACCATTGTAGCACAAATTGTCTCCACCCCTAGCCCAAGAACTAATCAGCCAGCTGTCGCCAAGGAAGAACCTGATGTTGAAGCCTATCCCAGTGCCGCGTCTTTTCAAGCCTGCACCACTAGAAGACAAACAGCCATCACCACCATCACAGCCACCACTAGAAGATGCCACCAACCAGTCATCACCCTCGCCACAAGAAGACACCTTCCCAATCACTACCACACATGAGTTTGAGTCCACTGGATGACAGTCAAGACGCACCACCATTGCCACCGCAACCTGAACCACCAGTAACGTCTCAAAAGCAACCGTCAACTCGCAAAAAAAAAAAAAAAAAAAAGTTCAAGAGTTTTCTGTGGGAGATCGTGTCAGCGTTGCTGTACCAAAGTTGGACCGAACATCAATGGACTTGCCTCATATACCAGCCATCATAAACGCCATCCATGGGAGCATGGTCAAGACATATTTGCTTAGTACAGCTTATGGGGTAATCAACACGAAATTCACGGGAGGCGACCTCCAGGCGTACAGTGGTGATGTTGAGATGAACAGTGAAAAACGCGTTAGTTTACGAGAAGTGGCTCAGAAGTTTAATCCAGAAAATCGATTCCTGAAAACACATTGTTCCTGCAAGGGTAGCAGCAAAACAGAGCAGTGTTCATGTCGGTCTAAATATACAGGTCAGATCGTTTGAATTCTTCTGCGCAGCTTCTGACGTCATTAGGCTGAGTCCATTTTCTCTTTGTGAAACACTGAAGAAAACTGTGAAACGCCAAGGAAGACAGGAACTATAATATTTTATATATTATATATATATATATCATATATATTATATATTCATATATATAGACAGGAACTATAATATTTTATATATATTTATATATATATTTTATATAATATTTGTCAGAATATAACTAATTGAGTGGAGCGGTGCGAGCGAAGCGAACGTCTATCTTAAACGACGCACCAGCTTCAACTGACAGCTATAGGACCCTCCAACCCCACAAACAGCCAGGTGACGTTCACGGGCCCGCTGCGCCAACTCCCTCGAAATTCGGTCGGAAGTGGTTAGACCTTATATTCTTAGATTTGGCTTTGGACTATCATCCAAGATCCGCATGCGCAAACAGAGAAATGCCAAAGTGAACAAGATCAAAGTCACCACCACATCTCTCAAATAAAGATCATCGGGACATCACAGGAATGCCAGCCAAAAGTTCTTCACGAAGTCAAATTAGACGTTTATTGTGAATGTACAATGTATGATGTCTTTATTTCGCATTTTTTACAACGTATGTGGACTTTTCCTGCATTTCGTTTATTTTTTATGTTTGCATTCGAGTCGTAGTGCAATATAAATAGATCTAAAAAAATTAACTAAATAAATTATGTTATCAATCTTTTGTTTCCTTCAGTCATTTAAAAAATATCCCGCATGTTTCTTGTTATTTAAGTTTTCTTTCAACAAGCCACCTCTTGCGAGTCATCCATTATTCATAGAGAAAAATTAAATTAGTTAATATAAAGACAATGAGAATTCATTAGATTGAGAAATATACCAAATTAAAAGAAGCCGAAAAATATATAACATATGAACAAATTGATTGGTGACGGAATGGGTGTCACATTCAAGATGAACGCACAGATGCAATTGTCTGGGACACAACTGTCCAGGACGCACTTTTCCTAGATCCTACATTCAAGGAAATGTTTTGTCAGCAACAACCAGCGCTTCTATCCATGGGGACAATACCACACTGAAAAGGTGGAGTCATAGTAGAGGTAAAGAGGATTTATCAAGGGCAGTAGAAGAACATGGGGTTAGTAAATTTAAAAGTGATTGATTGATTGTTTTTGATCGACTGATTAACCGATTTTTTTTTGCAATTTAATCATTTTATTTATTTGTTATTTATCTCTACTTATTCACTTATTCATATATTTATCAATTTATTTTAGATTAATCTCCATTCAGTGAGAAGTGAAATCTCTTCCTCACAACGCCTGAGCCGGTCTTCCAAATTCTTACAGCCGTTACAAGCCATATTTGCCCTTTTTGTAATGATAGAAACAACAGAGGAAAACAGAATCCAAAAAGTGAATACGAATAATCAAACTCAAGTTAATATCGTACTAATGTTACTCTGCTTTATTATGTACTCTTAACAGCTGATAGCGGGTTGCCCACCATCAACAAAGCTAAAAGATATAGAGATTCAGACGAAAGAATAAAAACAATTGTTTATGAATATAATCGCAAAAGAAACAATATCCCAGAGGAATAGCACATAACTATCATATGAATGTTTTTTTTCTTACAATTGTAGTATTCCTCAACCCTCCCCTGCGGAGGTTCTCCCATCCCCAGTTGAGGGAATGTCTCCTGCCCCATCTAGAGGGGCACCTAAAGTTCTCATTGCTGAAACCCCACAGGGTTCCTCTTATAAAGCCTCCTCTCAATCAGTCAAACTTCCAAACTCGGGGGGCTCCCCAATAAAGGGATCACGGACTGATGTGCCTCACTCAGTTGAGGCGCACAGAAGCAAAGCTATGGAGTCTGAAGCTGTGCGCAGTAAAAGACTCCACAGTCCACCCTCATCTCCATCTTCTTCCCCAAATCGTGATAAGCAATCTAAGAAAGAAACTAATAACCCAGACTCTACATCGTCGGTCGGACCATTGTCAGAGAGGAGGATGCCACCCGCGAAAGCAAAGAAATTAGAAAAGAACACATTGTAAACCCTCTCTCTCCCAGACTTCTCTTACTAGACCAGTCGAGAAAAAAGTTCGGCCAAACATCTTTTGATACGATTGCTAAGTGATGACGCAGAAAATTTTAAGAATACGGGTGCCTACATAAGATCCAAAGCGGCATTGGATGAGCGTGTGAGTGTACGTGACCTAAAAGCTCGACACGAAAGGTTTGAAGAACAAAAATCCGTCTTGTGGCAAGTGTCGATTATGAAACGTTTATTCGATCAAGACGAAAGAAAGATCCTTTGGGTTTACGATACGCAAGGAGGCTGTGGTAAAACAAAATTGACACATATAATAGAGAGTTGCTACGGATACGATCTCTTCGACGGAGTCACTAGTAAGAGAGATGTGGCGTTGCTATTGTCACCTAAACCACTGGGTTTTGTATTTGATGTCACACGTAGTGACTCAGGCAATTTCTCTTATTCCACTCTAGAGGCTTGCAAAAATGGTTTCATTACGAGTGGAAAATATAAAGGTGTCAAAAGACGTTTGAAATCTGTGCCAGTTATTGTTTTTGCCAATTTTGAGCCTGATCGGACTACCCTTAGCGAGGATAGGTGGGCATTCACCGCATTGAGAACCCGACGAAGATTTATGAAACGCCGCTGTCGTCGGTGAAACCATAAACCTGCCGCCGTTGCCGACGCTTGAGGAGGGGGAACAAGAACAGCAGGAAGAGAGTAATGAGAACGCACGTCCCAGTACCTCGCATTGAACATTCTTTTGAACACCGATACGTTTTACAAGCCAGACGTTTTTATTGTTAAAGTTTCTAGTTGTTTTTTAAAGTTTGATTGTTTTATTTAATGTTTCTTGTTCTACTTTGTACTTGTAGAATGGCGGCCGGCGTTGAAGATTGCCGGTTTACACTGGTAAGTACCTCAAATTGAACATTCTTTTGAACACTGATACATTTTACAAGCCAGACTTTTTTATTGTTGAAGTTTCGAGCTGTTTTTAAAGTTTGTTTTATTTAATATGTTTCTTGTTCTACTTTGTACTTTTAGAATGGCGGCCGGCGTTGAAGATTACCGGTTTACACTGGTATGCCACCTGGTGTATGTGGTACCTACAAGACTCAAGGAAACCATCAATATGTCTTCTCAGCTTATTTTCTACATTAGTTCCTTTTGGCATCACCACGATTATGTCATCCACGTACCTTGACCAAGTGGTACCTCTTCCCATGATGTCGATATATTTGTCCATTTCTAATACTTCCATGAATAAACATGCCATGACAGCAGAAAAAATTGTCTGAGAACGAAGTCGATAAAGGTTTCACCCAAGGGAATAACATGTTACCAAGCCTTGGCCGATTGTAATCGTTTTGTTATTCCCAAAAGATTTAGAGAAGCCCTTCAGACTTTGAGTAATGATAATGACATAACCCACGCCGACAAAGGCGGCGGAGTAATTATTTTAAATAAAATTGACTATCTGGGCAAAATGTCCGATCTTTTGAATGATGAATCAACATACGAAAGACAACCGGCCGGCAACGCTGATGAATCAGCTAAATTCAACACAGAAGCGAGAAAAATCTTACACAAATCATCCAGGGGGAAAAAGTTGTTAGGATTACTAGAAGAAGTTACAAAAAAAAACAAAAAAAAAAAACATTAATGCACGGTCTACCTAAGGTACATAAGGTAAATATCCCCATGAGGCCCATAACTTCAGGAATTGGTAGCGCTCCTCACAGACTAGCAAAATGTCTGGCAAAACCCCTTTCGAACGGCATCGGTTCCATCAGTGGGGCCCATTTAAGAAAATTTTCCGACCTGATCCGGAAACTTAAAGATCTAAACGTAAATGATAAAAAGTTGGCAAGCTTCGATGTAACAGCGTTATTCACAAATGTTTCTATTATTGATGCCCTAGAAGCAGTGAAGAAAGTAACAACAGATATCGATGATGATATCCTTCCAGTCCCAAGATCTGATTATATAAAACTTATTTCCATGTGTGTCAAATTTGAATATTTTATGTTTAACAACACTGAATTTAAACAGATTAGAGGTCTCGCAATGGGGAGTCCATTATCTGCTGTCATGTTATGTTCATTCATGGAAGTATTAGAAATGGACAAATATATCGACATCATGGGAAGAGGTACCACTTGGTTAAGGTACGTGGATGACATAATCGTGGTGATGCCAAAAGGAACTAATTTAGAAAATAAGCTGAGAAGACTGTGAATAAAGACATTCAACTCACAGTTGAACTGGAAAAAGAGGGTAAGTTACCATTTTTAGACACGTTGATACACAAAGGTTCTCAACAGGTAAGTTTTTCGGTGTACAGGAAGCCCACCAATAGGGACAACTTTGTCCACTATTTTTCAGCACACAGCAGACGTGTTAAAACGGGTGTTCTAATAGGTTTCTTTCTCAGAGCTTTTCGTATCTGCAGTGAAGAACTCCTAGAGGATGAACTTACATCAAGAATACCTTTAGGAAGCTGAAATACCCCGGAGGTTTGATCACCAGGACAATGAGGAAAGCCAAGAAGATCTTCGATGGCTCAAACGTCCGGACCCCGGGAAAAGATACGTCACATTTTATTTCTGTCCCTAATTCTGCAAACACCATAGCTATTGATGATTATTTGTTAAAAGGTGGAATAAATGTAGCAAAAATATCTTCCAATAAAATAGGAAAAATATTTAAGAAACATATTCGTAATAATCTCAGTGTCGTTTACCGTATTCCATGTAGCAGCTGATTTATGATTGATTTATGAAATTTTTGGCTCGAAGGCCAAGCGCTGGAGCCGGTAGGCCATTCAGTGCATATTTATCTTTTATAGATAAAAATTCAAGTAAAACAGTAAAAACAATAAACATTCACAAAAACACATTACAACAACATACACTCACAAGCATTCATATACACAATTTTAAATTTTATAAAATAAATTGATGTCTTTTAAAAACTTTACAACATTCTTCACATGAGCTTCCTCCCATAAAATTTGTTTTAAAAGATAAATTTGTTAAAAAAAAATTGCCCTGCGCTCATTAGAGAATGCAGGGCACTGAATTAAAATGTGTTTTATTGTAAAAACTACTTGGCAAGTGGGACATTGGGGGGCCAGCCTTTCTGCTCCACTTGCCATAAAAAATTTATGAGTAATGTAGGAATGGCCAATTCTCAATCTTGTCAAAACAATACTTGATTCTGTCCAAAGGAGGACACTTCCAAGGGTTCACTAAGGGGTGAATCTCTTCTAACTTATAACTGCCGTCCAGCCTTGTCCATTGTTCTTGCCACTTCTCCACTGTATAACAATGGATCACTTGTTTTAAGTCCGTATGTGGGACTTTTCGGTCTGTTATATCGCTGAGCCTAGTGGCGGCTTTGGCTGCAGCATCGGCCTGTTCATTTCCAGTGATACCCACATGGGACGGCACCCAGCAAAAGTTTACTTTTATCTTCTTTCTGTTCTTAATGAGAATCAACCAGTCCTGTATTTCTTGGACTAAAAAAATGACGAGGTAATAATGTATTTACAGAGGATACAATGCTCATGGAATCTGTAAAAATAACAACGTTCTTATTACATGGAACAGAATTAAAAACAAATTTGAGGGCGTTGCTGACTGCCTGCAGTTCAGCAGTAAAAACAGAGCTAAAATGAGGCAACCTTGTCTTTCAAACTGTGCTATCAGATACAACAGCACAACCAACACCATCTTGGGATTTTGATCCATCTGTATAAATAAAAATTGAATCAGCATGTACTGATAAATGTTCTAAAAATTCACTTTTTAGCTCTACAGCAGTTCTATTTTTCTTCTTTTTAAGAGGACACATTTCAGTGGGGCATCGGTTCCAAGGAGGGTATTTGGGAGGCGTGATCTTAGCAATTGTATTAGGAACAAGTCCTACCTTCTCTGTCCCAACTTCACATCTCACTTCTAAAGGTTTCGGCCGAGTACTTTTCCTTGGAGCTCTGTCTACCGGCTGCTTTACATATTTGAAGTTTGGATTCTGTTTGGATGTCAAGGCACGAGATATATATCTAATGCTTAATTCCTCCCTGTGAATATAGAGGGGAGGAATTCCTGCGTCCACATACAAGCTATCCACTGGAGATGTTCTATAGGCTCCCGAACAGATCCGTAAAGCCATATTGTGGACTATATCAAGCTTCTTTAATGAAGTTTTACATGCCGATCCATAAATTTGACATCCGTAATCTATTTTGCTAAGGCACAATGTTTGGTAAAGCCTTATTAAAGTTATACAATCTACTCCCCAGTTGAAACGAGACACTACCTTTAGTATATTAAGTTACTGTTTAACAGTGTATACAACCTCGTTTATGTGATTTGTGAATGTCAACCTTTTGTCCAAAACCAGACCCAAGTATTTTACTTCATCTTCATATGGTAATATGACACCCTCTAAGAATAGTGTTGGTATCTCTTCCTTGCGTCTTAGTCTGGAAAACCTTATGGTTTTTGTTTTTTCAGCAGAGAATCTGAAGCCCCTGCAATTAGCCCATGCTGTTGCTAAGTTAATAACCTCTTGAATCTTTTGGCCTGTTTCTAATGTTGTCGATTTGCTGCACACAATAGCGAAGTCATCAGCATAAGCCAATCCATGAACTCCTGTGGGAACTTGTTCTAATAAACTATTAATGGCTATGCTGAACAGTGTAGGACTCAGAACACTTCCTTGGGGAATCCCTTCCTCTTGAAGATATGCACAAGAGAAAGAAGAGCCCACTCTGACTTTTAGAAATCCTTTAAACAATTGAACATATTACCCCCGATACCCCACTCTGCAACTTACTTCAGAATGCCTCCCCGCCAGATAGTATCGTAGGCATTTTTCAAGTCGAAAAACACAGCAATGCTCGAGTTCTGAATTGCGAAGGCATTCTGAATCTCACGAGTGATAAAAAGTAAGGGGTCCAGAGTGCACTTATTTCTTCTAAATCCAAACTGTCTGTTAGATAGCAGATTTTTAGATTCCAAAAACCAAACTAAATGCATATTAACCATTCTTTCATAGATCTTACAAATGCAGCTAGTGAGAGCAATAGGTCTGTTACTTTGTGGGTCATGAGAGTATTTTCTTGCCTTTAAGATTCCTACGATGATTCAAGTCTTCCAAGATTTAGGAGAAGATCCACAAGACCAAAATTTGTTCAGCATATTTAAAAGAAATTTCTTCGAGGATATGGATAAGTGAGCAACCATGGAATAAAGAATGTCATCCTCTCTAGGGGAGGTTGGGGAGGATAAAGATGAAGCATGATCCATTTCATCCAAGGTGAAGAGAAGATTATATGCCTCCGAGTTCGTATTGGTAGGAGGAATAATCGTGGTCTTGGCTCTAATTCTTCTGAAATCATGTGAATAAAGTAGTGGGCTTGAAATATCAGCATAATGTCTTCCAAAAGCCTCTGCTACTTCTCTTGTATCTGATATAAAAGAGTTATTTATCTTCAGAATGGGTAAAGGAGATGGAGTAAACTTTCCTTGTAATTTTCGAATCCTATTCCATACTAAGGTAGGGGAAGAGTCATATTTCAATTCGCTAATATATCTAATGAAGGATTCCCTCCTTGCTTTCTTGAAGGTTTTCTTCTGCTTTGCTCGAGCTCTTCTGTACGTTATCTTATTGACTAAACAAGGATATCTCCGATATCTCTTATAGCAAGTTCTTGTAATCTTTCTGCTTAAAGCACATTCATCGCTCCACCAGGGGACTACTGGGCGTTGAGGTTTACCAGCTGTCCTAGGAATGGAAGAGAAAGCACCAGAAAGTATGATGTCTACCAGGTAATCATATGCATCAGAGTTACTACAAAAATCGCTAGTCTTATAATTAATCTCTGTGGATCTCCTAAATAATTCCCAATTGGCCTCTCCTGTCTTCCATTTAGGTAAGCAAGAGGAGGGAGTGTTCTTTAAATATTTCATATGGATAGGGCAGTGGTCGCTACCATGTAGATCTTCATCTATTGACCAACTGTAGTCTAATCTTAAGGATGATGAACAAATAGTTAGGTCTATAGCAGAACTTGAGTTGTGAAAGACATCAAACCTACAGTAGTTTTGGAACAATCATTCATCAAAATGACATCGTTATTATCAATAAATTCTTCAATTATATTGCCCCAGGGGTCACACCTTGATTCACCCCATAGAAGATGCTTGGTGTTAAAGTCACCCATTAGAATAAAAGGCTCAGGGAGCTGGTCAACCAAAGATTGTAGGTCATTTAACTCAAACTGACGGGGGTGGTTATATATGTCTAGAAGTCTATCTTCCAATTCAGGTTCCAAATACAAAGAACATAAAGTGATCCATTTAGTGGTAAAGATTTGTACTGCACAAGCCTGCAACACCGAATGTAGCTGGACACTTCTGTGGTTTACACATTTCTTAACAATGATATCAGTACCTCCATGGGCACGGCCCCCAATCATAGGAGATCTGTAAAATTTATAATTAAGTCCAACATTAGGGGATACATCGCCATGCATAGTTTCTTGGAGACAAATAGCAGACACATCATGTTCTTTAAAGAGAATCCGAACCTGCTCTTGATGAGAATTAAAACCTTGAATATTCCATTGAATTATGGACATTATACTGTTTTCTTTATATTTTTGGGTCTAATGGTCTGGCAAGAGAAGTCTGGGAGAGAGAGGGTCTACAAGATGGGTTCTTTTCTAATTTCTTTGATTTCGCGGGTGGCATCCTCCTCTCTGACAATGGTCCGACCGACGATGTAGAGTTTGGGTTATTAGTTCCTTTCTTAGATTGCATATCACGATTTGGGGAAGAAGATGGAGACGAGGGTGGACTGTGGAGTCTTTTACTGCGCACAGCTTCGGACTCCATAGCTTTGCTTCTGTGCGCCTCAACTGAGTGAGGCACATCAGTCCGTGATCCCTTTATTGGGGAGCCCCCCCGAGTTTGGAAGTTTGACTGATTGAGAGGAGGCTTTATTAGAGGAACCCTGTGGGGTTTCAGCAATGAGAACTTTAGGTGCCCCTCTAGATGGGGCAGGAGACATTCCCTCAACTAGGGATGGGAGAACCTCCGCAGAGGAGGGTTCAGGAGTACTACAATTTCCAAGTTGTGGAGCAGAACGATTAGGTCTAGCAGTGACTCTTTCACGTTGAGGCTTGGGTTCAGTATTTGGTTGATCCTCATTGCTTCTGTGCACCTCTGCCGAGTGAGGCACACTAGTCAGCAATCCCTCTACTGGGGAGTCCTCCAGGTCTGGAAGAGAGATTGCCTGAGAGGAGGCTTCATTAGAAGAAGCCTGTGAGGTTTCTACAATAGAAACCTTAGGTGCCCCTCCAGATGGGGCAGGGGACACCCCTTCAACAAGGGGTGAGGAAACCTCCGCACAGGAGGCTTCAGAAGTATTACAAATTCCTAGTTGAGAAGAAGAAAGACCATTAGATTTCATAGTGACAATTTTACACTGAGGCTTGGGTTCAGTGTTAACAGAAGAATTCATATTGGCATTTTTATTTCTATTGCATTCTACAGTTGGCTGATCCACTTTATTTGTTTTAACAACATCATTGTATCTTTTGGAATTACTTAATAGTCTTTTAGCATGTCCTACACTTATATGTTCTGCACGAGCTTTTAGTAGTATTTCCTGTTCTTTCTTATAAATTACACAGTTCTTATCTCTGGCATCATGCTCTTCTTTACAATTCATACAAACTGTTGGGCGGGAACAATCCCCATGTTCAGGCTGAGCACATATCAAACACAGTTTGTCCCTTGCACATCTGCGGGAAGGATGGCCAAAACCATAGCAGTTAAAGCACTGAAGGGGACGGGGCTTAAACTGCTTCACATAAACTCTCTCTTTTTCTATCTCTTATATAATGAGGTAGAACTTCACCAGAAAAACTTGGGATAATCATAGAAGAACGAGGGATTTTAGCAACCTTCCAAACATTAGTTGGGCACATTTCTAAAATTTCTTCTTCCTCAAAGTCATACAGATCTCTTAAAAATTACCCCTTTGGCAGAACTAAAGGTATAGTGGGGTTTAACTTCCTTAATGTCGGATTTCTGTTTCAAGTTAAGCACCATGGCAGCTTGTTCATAAGATTTTATATGAATTAGGAAGGAATTTCTTCCAAATCGTGATACCTGCGAGTTAGTCAAATTACCAGAGCCAAGGTGACTTCAAGAATCTTCTAAACTCGTACAAGTTAGCACGTTCCTTTGCAAGAGTGATAAGCCACTTAGCTGGATTGGGAGGCCTCTGCACGCTTTCCTTCCTTTCCTCTACCGGCTTTTCTGGATAAAAGATATCCAGGTTAGGTGGCACTCTAGCAACAAGTTGGGCCGAAGATTCATTTTCATTGCAGTTATAATCCAAGCAGGCAGCAGCTGCATCCTGATTAGAAAGAAATGAGATCCAGACTAAACAAGCTTTAAAGTTGTCAGTTAGTTTAACCCTGATCTCTTTAATTTGTCCAAATTTACGGAACTTTTCATATAAGTTTGTATAACTCTTATCAAGAGAGACATATTTTAGATGCAAGATTCTATAACTATTAGGGGCAGTATTTGGGCTATTTATTGGTTTCTGAGTATCTAAAGATGTTTTCATCACTTCAGAATCCATTCTAATTGTAAGTTCCTGGGCTACAGAATTATCTGTCAATGAAGTATTTTTACAGACGTCCTTTTTCAAGCCGGAGTCATCAACTGGGGGTTTTACTTTTGCTGAGTCAATAGCATCAACATTAGGATTGGCAATATTAGGAGAGGGATCAGGGGGTTTAGGAGGATCAGGTAGTGGTGGAGGTTTAGAATATTCAGTTTGGACAGCCGCCATGACCGTGTATATTTATGAGGCCACACCATATATTAAGAAAGAAAGAGAAATGCATGGAAGAAGATACTGCAGTTGCCTGATGCCTCAAGCAATAAAAGAAAAGTCTCTGCAGAGTCGGGAAGTTCCAGAAACGACTATTTACACATGCAGGGCCTAGGAGGTGAGTTAGACTTTGTCAACCCAGGGTTTGTCCTCTTTTGTTTTGTCCCATTTAGGATGGGTCCGGCGTAGTCACTCTGCATGTGTACTGGATAGAGAGAAAGGAAGTCAGCAGCCTAGTACCTACCTCACAAACATACATTCCCCAGTCGGTGGGCTTTCGGCCCTCGCAGGGAGTAGTGACCTCGCGGTATACATCCCCACTTGACTGGGTTCAGACATGTAGCTTGGAAGGCACCAAGATACCAGAACCTTCCTTAACAAGTATTAGAGAAAGATGGTGAAAAAGGAGAGTAGGGTAGCAAATATGAAGGGTAGGGATAGGGGAATTCACAAAGGAAAAGGGTGAGGGACCCCCTATCGATTCCCTACCACCACACACACAAAAAAAAAAAAGGCTCAGTTTTTGTCTGGTAGCTTAGGGCTGACCTCTCCAGTATGGTTGCACCTGACTGGCACAGCTCAGCCCATCCTTGCTACACGGAAGCCCCCCCTACTACATCAAAGTACTGGGCCTCGGGGGGGCCATGTAGTGGCTGTCCATCATCATACTTTGGTGAGTTAGGTCGTGGGATCAATAAACGCTTGAGTGAGCACAAAAACGATCTCGGGGCACATAGAACATCTAACTCCCTGGTTCGTCACCTGG
>NW_027467498.1:275000-287500 GCF_046742065.1 Oratosquilla oratoria
TACATAAACACACACACACATATATATACATAAACACACACACACACATATATATACATAAATACACACACACATATATATACATAAATACACACACATATATATACATAAATACACACACATATATATACATAAATACACACACATATATATACATAAATACACACACATATATATACATAAATACACACACATATATATACATAAATACACACATATATACATAAATACACACACATATATATACATAAATACACACACATATATATACATAAATACACACACATATATATTATATATATATATATATAATATATATAAACACACTTTCTTCCAAAATGGTTGACTCCAGCTATTTACGAATATATACATATATATACATATATATACATACATATATACATATACACATATATACATACATATATACACATATCTACATACATATATACACATATATCTACATACATATACACATATATATCTACATACATATACACATATATATCTACATACATATACACATATATATCTACATACATATATACATATATACAAAGGATTACAAAGGCGGAGCATGCCAACAGGAGACCTTTTGGTCCATATCTAGGTCGGATGCGAAAAAATCATAATAAAATGATAAATAAAAACAATAATAATGTAAATAACAAATAAAATACATAAATAAATGCATAGGTATAGTTAAATAATAAACAGGTAAATAGTAATAATAAATTGACATAACTAATAATAAATGAAAATCAGACAAATGATAACAAAACAAAAACAAATAATATAAAATAAATTATAATCATTACAGCATCTTGCTTACGTGTTTATCTAAATGATTCTTAAAGCTTCGAACTGAACTACATTGCACTACCTGTGCAGGAAGTTGATTCCATTCATTAACTACACGGTTGGCAAAGTTGTTTCTACCTACTTCCAAATTGAATCTATTTCCGGACAGTTTGAGACCATTGTTTCTTGTCTGATTCTCATTCAATGCGAACATTTGGTCACTTTTGATGTTGTCAATTCCCTTTAAAATCTTAAAGACCTGTATCAAGTCACCTCTGAGTCTACGATTTTTTTTTGGGAAAACAGATTCATATGTTTTAGTCAATTTTCGTACGATTTATTTTTGATATTTGGAATCAGTTTTGTGGCACGCCGTTGTACTTTTTCCAGTCTGTCAATGTCTTTAATGAGATTCGGTGACCATACGGAAACAGCATATTCCAATTGTGGACGAACTAACAATTTATATAGCTTGTAATATAGCTTCTACATATACACACACATATATATATATATATATATATTTCTAAATAGAAATGTAGTAGCACATTTGTAAATAACACACAGGAACCCACAGTCGGAGAAAGAATAAACTTTGAATAAAGAATAATCCTATATTTCGGCTATCAACTGTAGCCCTCTTCAGGAAAGTACATAAGATAGAGAACAGAGGGGACTTATAAACTACAGTAAGAAGAGATGTGGACAGTTGACCTCACTCAGGCGCGGGGCAAACTGGGGTGGCGGAGGAGGGAGGGGGTGAGGAGAGGGGAGGATGTAATGTCCGCATTAGCTTATTTATTGCTGCGCGTGAGATTATGTCAGGTGTCCACTTCCCTTTAGAAATATTAATATTAGGGCATTCCTCAATTAATGCTGATTCGACTATTTTCCTCCTGAAACCACAGTGGGACTTGAACACTAATCTGGCCTTACCCCAGTCGAAAGAATGATTCTTATTTTTAACATGAAGAAATACAGCCGAATTTTCTTGCCCATACCTAATTGACCTTTTATGTTCTGCCAATCTAGTGTTCAAGTCTCTCCCGGTTTGACCCAAGTAAACCAAATCACAATCTTTGCAGGGCAAACAATAAACACCAGGTGACTCAACTTCCTTCGGTTTTTGTTGAACGTTCACAATTTGCTTACGTACGGTGTTAGGATAGTGATAGGCAATAGTGAGACGTTCACGAGGAAACAATTTAGTAGAAGAACTGACGGTATTATTGAATGGAATTTTTAAAATGTCCTTAAAGGAGCGGTGAAAATTTGAGGGGACGGAAGTTTTAAAATGGTTGGCCCTAGCCTTACTGAGGGCTTGGTCCAGAAACCAAGGTGGATAAGCCAACTTCTCCAGTTGACATTTGATCACCTCAATCTCTTGGTCCAGAAAATGAGGACTGCAAATCCTGAAAGCCCTCAAGAAAAGGCCAGAGGCAACACTTTTCTTGACATTGTCAGGGTGATTGCTAAAAAAGTGGAGATAACTGCCTGAATGGGTGGGCTTACGGTATACTGTAAAGAATAAATTATCATCAGTTCTTCTTAACAAAATATCCAAGAAAGGGATTTGGTGTCCTTCTTCCCATTCAACTTTAAATTTAAGATTCGGGGTCAATTGGTTCAATTTATCATGGAACACTTCAAATGGGCCCCAACTGTCATCCCATGCCGAAAAGATATCGTCTACGTACCTGAGCCAAATCATTTCGGGCGGTTTGATGCTGGGCAAAAGGGTACACTCAAAATACTCCATGTATAAATTGGCCAAAACAGGAGACAAATTGGAACCCATACTGCAACCGAATTTTTGACGGAAGAATTGGTCTTGAAAGGAGAAAACATTTGAAGAAACACACAGGCGAACTAAAGCAAGAATTTTGTTGACAGGGAGGGGGAAAGAGTCTTGAAACGGTTGCAGTTTGGTTTCCAAAAAAGTAAGTACATCTTCAACATTAATTTTCGTAAATAACGAGGAAACATCAAGGCTGAGGAGCCTTAAACCCTGAACTTTCATATTTTTGGTCTTAGAAATAAAATCACATGAATTTGTGATATGAGAATTAGAAAAATTACCTACGTACGGGGATAAAAGATCCGCCAGCCATTTAGCAAGTTTGCTAGTGCAGGAGCCGCGGTTGGATATGATGGGCCTGAGGGGAATGTCTGTTTTGTGAATTTTAGGGAGACCATAAAAATATGGGAGCTTAGGGTTGGTAACTTTCAAATCAATAATGCGTTTATCAACTGTGATATTACGGACTTGTCTGTTAAACTCGGCGGCTGCGTTCTTAAGGGGATTTTTGGTGAGTTTTTCATAAGTGGCCGAATCATTAAGCAACTCATGGGCTTTCGTGACATAAACAGACTGATCTAAAATAACAATATTGCCACCTTTATCCGCTTTTGTGATGATGATGTTGTCAAGCTTCTTAAGGGAGGCCCTGTCTGCTCTTAAGAAGCTTGACAACATCATCATCACAAAAGCGGATAAAGGTGGCAATATTGTTATTTTAGATCAGTCTGTTTATGTCACGAAAGCCCATGAGTTGCTTAATGATTCGGCCACTTATGAAAAACTCACCAAAAATCCCTTAAGAACGCAGCCGCCGAGTTTAACAGACAAGTCCGTAATATCACAGTTGATAAACGCATTATTGATTTGAAAGTTACCAACCCTAAGCTCCCATATTTTTATGGTCTCCCTAAAATTCACAAAACAGACATTCCCCTCAGGCCCATCATATCCAACCGCGGCTCCTGCACTAGCAAACTTGCTAAATGGCTGGCGGATCTTTTATCCCCGTACGTAGGTAATTTTTCTAATTCTCATATCACAAATTCATGTGATTTTATTTCTAAGACCAAAAATATGAAAGTTCAGGGTTTAAGGCTCCTCAGCCTTGATGTTTCCTCGTTATTTACGAAAATTAATGTTGAAGATGTACTTACTTTTTTGGAAACCAAACTGCAACCGTTTCAAGACTCTTTCCCCCTCCCTGTCAACAAAATTCTTGCTTTAGTTCGCCTGTGTGTTTCTTCAAATGTTTTCTCCTTTCAAGACCAATTCTTCCGTCAAAAATTCGGTTGCAGTATGGGTTCCAATTTGTCTCCTGTTTTGGCCAATTTATACATGGAGTATTTTGAGTGTACCCTTTTGCCCAGCATCAAACCGCCCGAAATGATTTGGCTCAGGTACGTAGACGATATCTTTTCGGCATGGGATGACAGTTGGGGCCCATTTGAAGTGTTCCATGATAAATTGAACCAATTGACCCCGAATCTTAAATTTAAAGTTGAATGGGAAGAAGGACACCAAATCCCTTTCTTGGATATTTTGTTAAGAAGAACTGATGATAATTTATTCTTTACAGTATACCGTAAGCCCACCCATTCAGGCAGTTATCTCCACTTTTTTAGCAATCACCCTGACAATGTCAAGAAAAGTGTTGCCTCTGGCCTTTTCTTGAGGGCTTTCAGGATTTGCAGTCCTCATTTTCTGGACCAAGAGATTGAGGTGATCAAATGTCAACTGGAGAAGTTGGCTTATCCACCTTGGTTTCTGGACCAAGCCCTCAGTAAGGCTAGGGCCAACCATTTTAAAACTTCCGTCCCCTCAAATTTTCACCGCTCCTTTAAGGACATTTTAAAAATTCCATTCAATAATACCGTCAGTTCTTCTACTAAATTGTTTCCTCGTGAACGTCTCACTATTGCCTATCACTATCCTAACACCGTACGTAAGCAAATTGTGAACGTTCAACAAAAACCGAAGGAAGTTGAGTCACCTGGTGTTTATTGTTTGCCCTGCAAAGATTGTGATTTGGTTTACTTGGGTCAAACCGGGAGAGACTTGAACACTAGATTGGCAGAACATAAAAGGTCAATTAGGTATGGGCAAGAAAATTCGGCTGTATTTCTTCATGTTAAAAATAAGAATCATTCTTTCGACTGGGGTAAGGCCAGATTAGTGTTCAAGTCCCACTGTGGTTTCAGGAGGAAAATAGTCGAATCAGCATTAATTGAGGAATGCCCTAATATTAATATTTCTAAAGGGAAGTGGACACCTGACATAATCTCACGCGCAGCAATAAATAAGCTAATGCGGACATTACATCCTCCCCTCTCCTCACCCCCTCCCTCCTCCGCCACCCCAGTTTGCCCCGCGCCTGAGTGAGGTCAACTGTCCACATCTCTTCTTACTGTAGTTTATAAGTCCCCTCTGTTCTCTATCTTATGTACTTTCCTGAAGAGGGCTACAGTTGATAGCCGAAATATAGGATTATTCTTTATTCAAAGTTTATTCTTTCTCCGACTGTGGGTTCCTGTGTTATATATATATATATATATATATATATATATATATATATAGTTACATATATATAAACATACATATTACACATACACGTGTACATACAAATACACATACGCATATATATACACATGCATATATTCATACATATACACATACACATACATATATACATACATATACACATACATATACACATATACATACATACATGTACACATATTCATACATATATATACACACATATACACATACATATATACATACATACACATACATATATATATGCACACATACATATATATATATACATACACATATACATATACATATATATATATACATACACATATACATATATATATATATACATACACATATACATATATATATATATACATACACAAATACATATATAGATATACACATATATACATACATATACACATATACATATATATATATACACATACATATACACATATACATATATATATACATACATATACACATACACATATTGTCACGTGGGTCACGTGACGAGCTTGGAGCTTGGAGCTTGGTGCTGGTTAGCGAGCACACCTGACCGGCCGAAGGACTGTCATCGTGAGGTCATGCTTGGCTTCAGTGCTGCCAACTGTCCCTATACGAGGTCACTACTGCTGTGCGCATGCGCAGATCCATGCCCTTCCACTCTCCCTCACCCTCCCGGACGTGCAAAGGAAGGGCATGGAGAACCTGGAAGGCACTTCTTTTCCGACGCTCGTCGTCGTCGAAGGACAAGAGAGACCTGTCTGCTTGCCGAGCAGGACACTTCAGTCTCTTTCTCCCCACTCAGGGAAGTTACAATTTGTTTTTATAATTTAATTTTTGTGTAAGCTTAATTTAGCCTGTGTTATTCCGAATAAACACATCTTAGTTGGTGTGACGTGTGTTTCTCTCTCGCCTTCTCAAATTTCCCGAGTATTACCGTTCGAACCTATTTGACAGTGGCGCCACGAACAGGGACTCGGTTGAGAGAGAGAGAAATACAGAACTGCGGGACAAGTGAAGTGTGCATGATTAGTATTAAGTACGTCCACGCAGTTGTCGGATTAACTCAGCGCTCATCATGGCAGGTAGTGAAGGTACTTTCAGGACCGCCCAAGCGATCATAGAGGAGGCCAAGGAAGGGTTAGGAATGACCGACCCGGCCGAGATCGCTGAATACGTGAAATCACAACAGGCTTTGGAACGACAGGACAGGCAATGGGCGCGCGAGGAGGCCGCTAGGACTCACGAGCAGGAAATGGCTAGGCTTAGCATGGAGGAAGCCGCGCGGGTTAGGAATCACGAGCTAGAACGGGCGAGACTCGCGTGCAACAGTCAGAACGAGAGCCAGGGTACGTCTTTCATGCACGCAGCCGCGAATTTAGAGAGGTATTCGGAAGGGGAATGTATTGAAACATTCATGGAGAGATTCCAGGACATAGCAGGTAGGATGAAATGGTCCGAAGACGCCAAAGCCATCCAATTCATGAGCCTTTTCTCCGGAAGGCCACTAGATATATTGATGAGTGTGCCATCGAAGGACAGAACGTACGACTCTATGAGGCAGGCGCTGATTCAAGCGTATGGCGTGTCCAGTGAGGACGCCCGCAGGCAATTTTTCGAAGCAGAGATGCTCGAATATGAGACGGCATCACAATATGCTAGTCGCTTGGCGAGCCGCCTAGGGCTCTGGATTGAAAAAGATGGAGCAGAGAAGACGTTCTTGGGCCTAGTGGATCTTTTGGTGAGGACCCAGTTCGAGAAGGCTTGTAGTCCTCAATTAGTTGCGCAGCTTAGGTTAGATAAGGTGACTAGCATAGAGGATGTGTGCACTAAGGCCGAAGCACACTATGCAGCGTACGGGAGAAATACCTTTAGGAGAGAACAGAGTAAGGGAATAGGTGGTGCTGGTGAGGTAAGTCAGTCACGTGAATGGTATAGGCAGCAGGTAGCCGACAGGAGCGGCATGAATAGGGCTAAGTCTGGCTCATGGACGGCGCCACGAGGTCGTCCCCAACAAAATGGTGGAATGCGAGCCAAGGGGCGCGAACAGCCAGCGCAGAGTTGGAGGATGGGTGCGCGCATGACCGCTGCCAATCTGGTGAGTACCCAGGACGACTCCATGAGCACGAATCAAGGTCAGACCAGTAACGAGCGTCCCATCCTTGCCGGGAGCTCGCCACGTACGTGGGCAGAAGGTTCTCCTGACATTGTAACAGGAGGCTGCCGCGAGACGCACCGGTTATGACTAGAAGGCCAGGAAGGACTTAACATTTGGTTAGGCCTGGTGAATGGCGAGGAGGCACATGTAATGAGAGATTCGGGCTGCACAGGGTGCATCGTGAGAAGGCAATTGGTTAGACCCGAGCAGTATACGGGTAAGAAAATTAAGTGCAGCATGGCAGACGGTTCCACTACCGTCGTGCCCGAGGCTACCGTGCACGTGGAGTCGGCCATATACACTGGATGGGTAGAAGCGGCGGTCATGCGGAATCCCATAAGTGATTGCGTGATTGGCAATATCCCCGGGGCGCGTAATACGAGCACCGTAGAGGCAGGAACGCAGACCACCGCGGCCGTAGTAACCCGCGCAATGGTGAGAAACCTTTCTGCTGCGGTGCCTCTGACTGTGCCTGAGATGCAGGAGTTAATAGATTCGAAGGAAGTTCAGGATAGGCAGCTAGACGATCCCTCGTTAGAAACCGTACGTAGGAAACTTCAGGATGGTACCGTACGGCGAGTGGGTCAAAGTGTTATGACTTATGTAAGGAAGGCAGGAAGAATGTATAGGAAGGTTGAGACAAGTCAAGAGATTAAACACCAATTCATAGTACCAGAGCGGTATAGGCAGGCAGTGTTTAAGCTTGGACACGAGGCAGCATTAGCAGGTCACATGGGATACCATAAGACCCTCAATAGGATCAGCAAGGATTTCTTTTGGCCGGGTATGGCCACAGATATATCCCGTTGGACAAAATCATGCGATACGTGCCAGAAAACCACAGACCGGGGCAGAGTTAAGCCTGCACCCTTGCAACAGCTGCCCATCATAGCCACGCCATTCGAACGCGTCGCGGTCGATATCGTGGGTCCCATTAAGCCCCGATCGCGAGAAGGCTATAAATATATATTGACGCTAGTCGATTTTGCTACTCGTTGGCCGGAGGCCGTAGCTCTTAAGAACATAGAGAGCATTACTGTAGCGGAGGCATTGCTGGGAATTTTCAGCAGGATAGGGGTGCCCAAGGAAATCCTTAGTGATAGAGGAACCCAGTTCACCTCGGGAATGATGAACGAGTTCTTACGGTTGCTTTCGATCCAAGGCATCCGAACTACGCCGTACCACCCCCAATGCAATGGTCTGTGCGAGAGATTCAACGGCACGTTGAAAAAGATGCTAAGGAGGATGGCGAGCGAACAACCTAAGGAGTGGCCTAGGTTTGTCGCACCCTTGCTCTTCGCATACCGCGAAGCTCCTCAGAGTAGCTTGAAGCACTCCCCCTTTGAACTGATTTATGGGAGGCAAGTCAGAGGGCCCCTCCAGATGTTGCGTGAGCTGTGGGACGGCAGTGTTCCCGATCCCGTGGTTAGCTCTACGTATGAGTATGTGCTCAACTTAGCAGATAGGCTCCAGGCCACGTGTGAACTTGCTAAGGAGGAGCTGGTTAAGGCCAGGGAGGTCCAAAGGTCCTACTTTGATAGGAAGGCCGAGCTGAGAGAATTTCTGCCAGGGGACAAGTGCCTGCTATTAATGCCTACGTCCCATAATAAGTTGTTGGCCACCTGGCGTGGGCCCTACGAAGTAGTTGCCAGGAATTCCGAGGTCAACTACACCATACAGGTGGGCCACCATAAGACTAAGCGCTTCCACGTGAACATGCTTAAGCGCTATATAGAGCCCCAGCAGGCCGTAGCTAGTATGAATGTAGGAAAGGAAAGAGTGACAGGACATAGGACATCTGAGCAGCTAGGATGCCTGCGCTTAGTTAGGAAACAGTTCCAGGACGAGGTGAGAGAGCTAGTAGGCTGTGCTACCGTCATTTCGGAGGAAGGTGAGAATGATGTAGGTCCCGAGACAGCGCAAGCCAGGCAAAACGAGACATGGAAAGATGTAACGGTAAGTGACTGCCTGGAAAGCGGGCAAAAGGACGAAGCTGTGTCCTTATGCAGGGAGTTCGCCCACGTTTTTAGCGACAAGCCGGGGCAAGCCCAAGTGGAGCCCCACCGCATTGAGTTAATCAATGAATTCCCTCTTAAGACTAAGCCGTATTCTATACCCCTCAGACTCGTGGACGACGTCAAGGCGGAAATAAACGCAATGGTCGAAGCGGGAATAATTGAAAGGTCGACTTCCCCGTATTGCAGTCCCGTAGTGGTGGTTGGTAAGAAGACCGGAGGAGTAAGGCTGTGTGGGGATTACAGGAAGGTAAATTCTATCACACGGCCCATCGCAGAGCCAATGTCCGATCAACGGATGATATTTTCTAGATTAGCTAATTCAAGGTTTTTTTCAAAACTAGATCTCTCCCGAGGATTTTTTCAGATAGGACTACATACCGAGATCAGGAGAATTACGGCTTTCGGCACACCATGGGCTGTACCAATTCACCGTGCTGCCCTTCGGCCTCACCAATGCCCCAGCGGTGTTCAACAGGACCATGCGCGACGTACTTCACGATGTGCCCGGCAGCACTCACGTCAAAGATGAGGCAAACCCGTGTGCGTTTCTCGCTGTGTAGGTTTTACTGCCAGTGAACAGTTGCTAGCCATTTATAGATTCGTCCTGTTTTCAAAAAAGGATGTGTTTGTTGGATAATCATTTCACTTTGTGTTAAATTAGTAATTAACAATTAGACTCTGTAGGTAACGTTTATTCTAGTTCTAGTTAGGTATATAATTTCAAATATGATAATGATGCCATAAGATAGCGCTGTGCAGGAATTTGCAAATAGAAGTACGTGTATCTGAAAAAGATATAGTCACGTGCTGGGAGGTTGGTACGATGCATTGCATGTAGCTAGATAATGTAGGCCCTTGTGGACACTTAGTTGTAAGCCGAGGTATTTAATATATACTATAATAAGGAGCAATGTGCCTCTGTGTATACTTCTTTCTGTGTGTGGTTGTGTACGTAATGTCTGACAAATAAGATACGCCGGAAAAACGATCTTCTAGAAAAAGTGAAGATGAAAATAGTGTGATTCAAAACTTAAACATTAAAAAAGACTAGGTAATAAAATCCTTATATGTCATTTGACAGTGACTTGGATGCGCTTTTAGTTTAAACCTTGGCGTTTTATACCTATTAAATTTTACTCCTGATTTTGGATTGCAGCAACTCCACTTCACTACGGGACTTAAATCTCGCGGGCAGCATTAGCTGCCAGCCGTACGACGTGTCGTAATAATACTCGCATCATAAAATATAGTCACCGCTTATATCGATTGTTCTCTCTTTCACCCGTGAATTTTGAAAACCACAGAATGGGATTAAGAGCAGATTAGGGAGAATGTAAAAACACAGGGGCGACTACAATACGTAAATATTTTAATGTAAATTTTTAATAATAGGAATTCTTGTAATTAACAAATTCATAATTGTAATTATTATTTCCTAATTGTGTACAGGAACAAGGCACACAACGGTGCACAGCTGCTGTTGGTAATGGCTGACGTTTACAACAATTATCTTCGTCTACGGTTGTCAGATGTCCTCCTCAAAGAGGACAGTTCTTGCAAACCTTCCACCAGCACCATTCCAATGTGCGCTGTCACTCATGCTGGAGGAACAGTTTATACGGTTAAGTCAGCTTCACAAGAGGGCATTTGTTACAATGTGGACCTCTCAATCGGCATGTGCAGCTGCCTCTGTGGAAACACAGGAAGCGTTTGCAAACATCAATTAGCAGCGTCGCAGTACAGCGCAGTTCGCCTTCCACAACTATACGCCTGCACTGTTGCTGAAAAAGAAGTCTTGTATAAGGTGATATACGGCGACAAACCGATGCCGACATCGAATTTTTTCGATAGCTTATTTGCTGATACACCTGTTAATGCAGTATCTCATGGTAATAAAGAACCAGCTGCATGTGACGATGAGCAAGGAGATGTAGCTGTCGTTATCGAGACCTCCGCAGAGACAACAAATGAAAATCAATCAATTGACACCAGCATTGATGAGTTCACAAGCATGATCAATAGAGAATTAAAAAGTACTAAAAGCACCTGCATGCTCAGCTCCTTTGCGGTATTTGAACAGAGGCTGAAAGCCTGCAGAAATCCTGCGCAGGTTACTACTTTCCTTCGGACTGCAGGCTGCACTATTTTTAAGGCATCGGGGGCGGCAAAGAGAAAAATTCCTTATCAGCCAACGACCATTGCTAGGCGTCAGTTTGGCCAACCAAGAGGCAAAGCTGCCTTACTGAAAGACAAGATAACAAAAAGGAAAAGGAATTTAGCCTTAAACATTTTAAAAAATGTACCAAATGCTAAAATACATTGATGTTTCCATATTACTATACCTATACCTAACTTATTTCAAATCAATCACAAATAAATACTAACTAATAATTAATGAAAACAATTTAGCATGAGGCATTCAAATAAATGTTCTCTAGGTAATTGCCTTTATTTTAGAATACAGCTACATTTTTATTTATTATTTCGGAAGATTATGAAATACTAGTGTAAACGCCCCTGAAAATCACGGGATTCTGATTTCTCTTAACTTCCAAATAATTCCATCATTTAGAGCTTGCTATTACAGTAATTTCATTTGCGTGTTATTCGATTTCGATCTCCTTTAACTATTTAAAATGCACATTTTTTCGAAATGAATTTATTATTTCGTTGCTTAGGCGATTACTTTTGATATAACATTTTCAATTGTTATATTTTAAACCAAAAGCGCATCCAAGTCACTGTCAAATGACATATAAGGATTTTATTACCTAGTCTTTTTTAATGTTTAAGTTTTGAATCACACTATTTTCATCTTCACTTTTTCTAGAAGATCGTTTTTTCTGGCGTATCTTATTTGTCAGACATTACGTACACAACCACACACAGAAAGAAGTATACACAGAGGCACATTGCTCCTTATTATAGTATATATTAAATACCTCGGCTTACAACTAAGTGTCCACAAGGGCCTACATTATCTAGCTACATGCAATGCATCGTACCAACCTCCCAGCACGTGACTATATCTTTTTCAGATACACGTACTTCTATTTGCAAATTCCTGCACAGCGCTATCTTATGGCATCATTATCATATTTGAAATTATATACCTAACTAGAACTAGAATAAACGTTACCTATAGAATCTAATTGTTAATTACTAATTTAACACA
>NW_027467498.1:297500-302500 GCF_046742065.1 Oratosquilla oratoria
TTCCTCGGTTTTCTTTGATGCTATCATTGAAAAAATGAGCTTTGGCAGCAGTTATCTGTTGGCACTTTTGCGTAAGGGTGTTCTCTCTTCATTTATCGCCTTGTGACCGCTTATACTGTGCTTTATTTTATAATTTTTCATTTCAGTGCATTTATTATAAACTCATAATGCCTCTTTAGCTAAAAAAGAAAGCAAATACGGCAGCAGGTATTACATACATATACCAAGGCTTTTCCCCCTTACAAGGGGGGGTAGCTAAAAAGAAAAAGGCATAAAATCATTCCCACCCATTTCACTCCACCCATTACACTCCACACCCCTCCCACCCTCCCTCTCATCTGAGCACCTGCTGGATGACGGGTCATCCCTGCACCTTGCCCACCGCCCTGGGTTAGAAGCAGTGTCGCAAGACACAGCACATCCACAGCAAGGCCGCTTCATTTAATACTTTTTTTTTTATAATAAAAAACAGGTATTACAAATGAATAAAGAAAAGAGCTGCAAAAGTAAAGCTGTTAGTGAAGCTCCTGTTGTTCGTAGCACTTCTAGTGAATCTCCTCCCCCACTGACTACACTTCAAAAAAGATTGAAGCTAATGGAAGAAAATAAAGACTTATTTCCAAATCCAAGTTTGTGTGATAATACTGATAATGTGATTGTGAGCAAGGAAGATTTGAGAACTTTAGTTATGTCTTCCTATTGTGAAGAATGTAGTACTGCTGGCAACGTTTCTTTCATAAATTTAGACTGATGTTGGTATTGAGGTGAAATGCCCTCGTTGTGATGCAATGTTATTTTCTAAAATACCACATAAACAAACCAAATGTAACTATGTCATAAATACGGCATCAATTGTTTTGCAAACCATAAATAATGGAACTGGCTATGCAGGTTTCAGTTCACTTGCAATGAACCTAAACATAAATTCTCATCGATATCAACAATACAAACATTTCGTTGGCAAATAAAATTTGTGAAAAGAATGATTTCAACTTTGAAGGCATTAGAGCATCAGTTGTAAAAGCCTATGCAGAAATTGGCATTGAACCTGATGATGAAGGTGTCCTAGACATTGATGTGTCATTCGATGGATCATGGATGAAACGAGGACACCACATTTTGGTGCTGCAGCTGTGATAGAGGTGCTGACAGGATTTATTATTGACTTTGAAGTGCTTTCCAATTTTTGTCATTGGTGTTCAAGGGCAAAGAATGAAACAGCTGAGGAAAAAAAAGCACACAAAGAGTTCTGTGACAAAAACTTCGATGGAAAATCCGGTGCCATGGAAAAGGAACAAGCTTTGCGAATGTGGCAGAGGTCTGAGGACAAATTCAAATTACGATATGTTACTTTTGTCAGTAATGGAGACGGCAGTGCCTTCAATAGCGTCGTTCAACTGAATGATGGAAAGGGACCCTACTCCAAAAAGGTAAAAAAAAAAAAAAAAAAGAATGTGTCAACCACATTGCAAAGCGCCTGGGGACTCGGTTGCGACTAATCAAGCAAACCACTGTTGAAGACGTTGTTACAAAAGCAGGAAAGAACAGAAAAAGGAGAGTGCTAGGAGGGAAGAACAAACTAACGTATGCCGTGATAACTAAACTGACGCATTATTTTGGAAAAGCTATTAGGGACAACAAAGGCAAGACGACTGACGACATCCGAAAAAGTGCCTTGTCTGGATTTTACCATGCCACAAGCACTGACGAATCCCCAAGACACGATATCTGCCCTACTGGTATCGACTCCTACTGCTTTTATAACAGAGCAATTGCAAGAAACGAAGAGCCAGAATCCCATGATAAAATGAAAGTAAAATTTAGATTGGAACCTTCTGCAAGGAAGCATGTTCTTCAAATCTACGTAGATTTGACTAGAGACGAATTGCTTCAAAAATGCTTGAAAGGGCGAACACAAAACCCTAACGAATCATTTTCATTCCATCACTTCTTCCGTACTTGATCACAATGTTGGTTATTTGAAAGGCTTTACACGCCTGGATTCGAACAAAAAATTACAAGACAAAGATAAGGAGAGAATCAGAAAAAGTTTGACACCAAAATGCAAGAAACGAAGACTACAAAACAAAACAGACGAGGACTATGCAGCTGGTGCATTCTAGCAGGTAATACCTACTCCCCTACATTACCTGTCTATTATTATTATTTGTGTCAAAGTAATGGCTAATGGTTATGTGAGAAAAGGGAAGGGGATCTCCACTGTATAAAAATCCCCCTTGACTATGATCATACATGACCGATAATGCCACAGTGGGGATGGTTTTTAGCAGTCAAAATCCCAAACAAACTTCTAACCACCGTATCTCAATAACTTTTTATCAAGTTCAAATTGGATCTACTTCTACAATTTTTAGTCGATTTTAGTGCGGTTTGCAGCAAATTGTTCGAAAAGACCGTGCAATTTTTTTTTTTTTTTTTTGTACTGCCAAAATTGAAATTCAAAAAATAAATTGGAGAAAAATGTCAAAAAATTGCAAAAATTTATAATATATATTTTTTCATTAGGGAATATATGTTATAAATAACGTATCCAAAAATCGTCAATACTAAATATTTACAATATGTTTCTTTACAATTTGGGACATAAAACAATAAAATTTAACAAAAATTAAAAAGTTAATTTTCCAAATTTTGATTTTTTTTTTTTTTTTTTATAAAATTTTCAATATTCATTTTTTCGAGAAAATGTCACGAACAAAAGTTTCTTAGAATTCAATTTTACATGTATCCAGATTTCTGCTAATTTAGACTAAAAAAAAATCCATCTGCTTCATGGCCCCCGCCCATTCTTTGAAACTTGTATACGCATGATCTACAGCCGGCTTACCTGCGAAACCAGGCCTTTACCCTTTAGTGTGCGTACGACACTCATTTCTAGATAAATTATGTTTTACACATAATGCAGAGCATATTCGACGGGACAAATGGAAGCAGCAATGGCGCATGAAGCCTCCACTAGTGCAGAACCAGCAGTACAAACGCCGACACTCTTGGGAGTAAATGAAGACTTTTTGTCACTGATCTACGCGGCTACTTCCGGTAAGAGCTTGAAGGGCTTTGCTTGAACGGTCCACCCAGGCAACCATCAAGTTGGCAAAAAGCGCAGAGCGTGAGACTATTGCGGTTGACAATAATATTACGTACCCACGTTCCGAGGCCTGTGGACAAAGTACAGAACGTACGATTCAACCCCGGCACGCTTGAATACCAGCAGATTACGAGTAGTACGATGGAACTGCATCTTAGTTAACACTGCGCAGAACCGCTGTTGGTTTTGACTATTGTTTTCGTGATGTTCCACGCGGCGCCGATCCCGACTCTCTACCGGAGGATCCCCTTATCTCAATAATATACATCTCCTTAACCGCTGCCATCAACAAAGTCGAGGCTAGGCTGGACGCCGACGAGTCCCACTTACTAGCGCAGGAAGAGGCCTCGATAACCTTGCGAGAGGGGGGCAGTGAGGAACGCCAATGTGAGATTGCTGGACACTAGAAGCTCTCGAAGGTCAGGCCTACAAGGATGAGGTCCAGCGACTAGTCACCGCTAGATCCACCCTGCCCTTCACTCCCCTCTCCCACTTCTTATAGTTTCCCTCTAACAGCTGGGGGAGAGGAGAAGGAAGTTGACAGATTTATTTACAATTGATGGTGCCGCAACATTAGGACATATGGCACCGCTTACATAATTTGTAATAATGACAAAGATGGTAGGCCTAACTTTAATTTTTTGTTGAAACATTTGGCAAGGTATAATAATACATTAATAAATATCGTTGTGTGGGGGGGGGGAGGTACATGACGGAGCAGCGCTTCTCCCCTCAGATGTAAGAAGTGTTCCACGTGGGCAGCTTTGACAACTCTTAACTACAGAAGATGCCCAAGGGATTGTAGAGGAGCGTTGGGCAATCTTCTACATCTTCGCACACCTTCCATAAATGTTGAAAAACTAAGGCTACATTTACATATCCTCGTAACTTTCACAGTTTATACATATATTTATGGCAAACTCCCTTTCTGGACGTTCTGGCTGACTTCTCTTGAGGAACGATGTCAAGTTCCTTCCAGTGGTTGCCTATAATTAACAGACAAACCAGACCTAACACCACCGTCCAAAGCTATGGTTCAACCATGCGGATCAATATTCATATATACAAAGATCAGGCAATAATTTATGAAGGACTAAAAAGGATGCAAGAAACCATTGAAACAATAAATACAACTGCGTGCGCGCAAGCACGCCAATTGCCCCAGCAGACGGGTGCGACGATCGATGTTTTTCTGGCTGCCGCCCGGCGATTTTATTCAGCCCCTAAATGCCTTTAAAGATTGAATCACAAGGAACAAACAGCAAGCTCATTATCCGATAAATTCGCCTCGACGTCTTGCCTATGGCGCAAACAAAAACCCGCCCAAGAATTCCTCTTTCATTTCCTTTGTATACACGATGACGTAAGAGCATTTCCGGTCGGTATTAGCTCTCACGAAGTTAGAATCCTTTCACTTCTCGATTTCTGCCGACAGATCCCGATATGGCATCCTCCCTTGGTCCACCTGGGTCCAACTCCGGACTGTTACATCGTTCTGGGGTATGACCCCACCCCCGGACACAATTTCGTGACCCACCAAGCGAGGTGGCTTTACGTGGGAGAGGAACATCCTCGCCCGATTTGTTTCCATCACTACAGGCGTCGCTTTCACTCCTTCCCGCTTCAGCAATGTGAATATTGCAGTTTTGCCATGACGTACGACTATTAATCCCATTCTGACGACTTTTCATTGACCTATTTTCCAAGGCTCCCTTGGACTGAAATGGTAACAAATGAAGTTTTACGAGCAAGGACAAAAGGACAACTTAATGAAACCATCAGCTGTAGACAACTTTCTTTCCTTGGCCATGTAATCCGAGCAGAACTGGAAAAGGTCAGCCTACTAGGAATGATTGAAAGGAAGAGGGTTCGTGGCAGACAGCGACAGACG
>NW_027467498.1:320000-322500 GCF_046742065.1 Oratosquilla oratoria
ATATTTGACGGGCAAACGATCAAATTGCCCGAAAGGCCGCCGAGCGAAATCACTGAGCTGGTGCCCGGTAGCTGGAGTTTCTACCCTGCCAGACGCAAGATAATATCGTGAACCCACAGCGGGCCTTCATCCCACATTCCACGGCATAGTAGCACAGTGAACATTTAACGATGGCAGCCCAGGATAACTCTAGTGAGCCACCAACAATTTATTGGTCTAAAGCACTTACTAGTACTTTGATTGACCTTTATCGTAAGAATCCATGTTTATGGAATGTGAAGCTGAAATGCTATAAGAACAGAGACAAACGCATAACAGCAGTGAAGGCTATTGCCGCGGAGATGAGAGAGCATGGTACTTCCGTTACGACGGATGACATAAAAAAGAAAATAGACACGCTGCGTAACCAATATCGGCGTGAATGCAAGAAAGTAAAGAATTCACAGAAGTCAGGAGCTGGGAGTGATGATATCTATGTACCTAAATTGTGGTGCTTCTATGACCTGATTTTCCTCCATGACAGTGAAAATCCAAGACCTTCATCGTCAAACTTGGACACAAGCCAAAACACTGGGAATGGTGAGGATACGTCTTCCGGAGAAACATCTGATTATGAGGTAAGACTAAGTTTTCTCTCTCTCTCGTGAATAGTGAACTGCATGGTTAATAATTTTTATTGCAATTAACCTGACTTTGATTTTATTAATAGATAACTTGGAGAAGTTCAGTAGTATGGCTGATACGAGCAATACCCATTGTGTTTAAGAAGTTAGTGAAAATTGAATCAATAAAGGTTATTCATAATACATAACTGCATCTGTTATTTAATGGAACTATACATTTTATTTTACACAAAATAATATAAATGACACCTTCAGATAACATTATCTGTGTTTTTATTGCAAAACAAAATTAGTTATAGAAATTTTAGAATGATTTTGCACAGCTTTGTACTGCCATGACACTGCACCTTCATTATTGAAATATTCCATAAAGTCATGGCGTACACTTTGAGCTTCTCTACTTGTGTTCCGTCGTTTTCTTTGTAGCTGCAACAAGTCCGGAGTTTCACGCCATGTACCAGGGAGGATTGTACATCTTGCAACATCCTCACAATCCAAAGACCCCTCAGGCGTATATTGCGTGACATGATCACGTCTAAGAAAGTTATGTAAGGCAGTACATGCTAATACTACCACCTCAACCTTGTTTGGAGATAGGTTTATGGGTGACAGAAAGATTCTAAATCTATTAGCTAAAATCCCAAAGGAGTTCTCTGCTGTACGTCTAGCCCTAGATAGGCGATAAGAAAAAATGCGTTCCTCATTACTTTGGGTCTGGTGAGAGAGAACGGTTTCAAAATGTGGCGTTGCAAGGGGAAAGCGTCATCTGCCACAAATACGTATGGTAGCATTCTGTCACTTCCTTGAGGTTTTGCATCGCTAGGGAGACCTGCTGTATCTGTGACAATACGGCTACTGATAAGTGTATTATCCCACACACCACCGTCCGACACTCGCCCATTGCAGCCAATATCAACATATAAAAATTCACAATTAGCATCACAAATAGCCATGAGAACTATACTATGGCTGCCTTTGTAATTATAGAAATAGGAGCCACTGTCAGGCGGAGGTCTTATCAAGATATGCTTCCCATCAATGGCTCCGACGCAGTTCGGGAAATTCCACCGTGTTTTGAAGCCATGTGCCACACGCATCCACTCATCTGGGGTTGTAGGGATCTGTCAAACGTAAAAAAAAAAAATAAATAAATAAAATAAGGAGAATGGTACTGGTAATGTTTTCCTATAAAAAAAATTCTATCTATAACTGCCTAATTACGTAATTCAATGACATAACCATAAGTAACACAGTTTCTTATATTCTAGATCTTTAATGACCCACTGTTGGCTGCTGCTGATGCTTCCGAGGTAACACCTGGAACTGCTGACATCCCACCTGGTCAACATGTGGTGTCAGACCCGCATGCGCCAGGACCTTCTCATGCACGACCAGCAAAAAAGCCACGCAAAACGATTATTGATGAAACTCAACTAATGCAAAAGGCTTATGACGAACTTAAATCATTGTCTCAAACAGAAAATGTGTTTTCTGCTTTCGGAACTGTGGTTGCAAATAATCTTAAAGAAATGAATAGTGAAAATCAGATTTACGCTCAGAAGTTAGTTCAGGATATAATTTTTCTCGGTCGACTTGGAAGGCTTTCCTCGTCTACTAAGATCGTAGAATAACTGTCATCATGTAATAATTTTATTATTTGGTAAAGGTATTGGACAAAATGTAAGTATAGCGACATCACATACATATTTGTATGTATCTATATAAGCGCTCAAAAAGTTCATTAAGTTTGTTCAGAATTATATTAATTTCTTTCCTAGTGCATGGTCTGTTTATTGTTTTGAATGTGCATTGTATGCAATTAAGTCAATTATGTATTACACAATACAATATTCCCAATCATTTATATGTTTCATTAG
>NW_027467498.1:325000-355000 GCF_046742065.1 Oratosquilla oratoria
CGCACACACACACACACACGCGCGCGCGCGCACACACACCCATATATATATATATATATCAAATCAGCCATCCTGAGTCCACTGCTGAACAACGGCCTCCTTCATAGCATTCCATAATTCACATGACCGTGTCATCCTTTGCCACGTCACTTCCGCAAACTTTTCTATCTCGTCTCTCTACCTTCTATCTGGTCTCCCTCTTCCACGCTTCCTATCTCGCGGCGTCCACTCAGTAACACACCTGCTCCATTGCTCATCAGTCGTTCGCACTAACTTACCTGCACTATTCCTCTATTTTACTGCCTCCACAATATCTTCCACTCTAGTCTGCTCTCTCACCCAGCTTGCTCTCTTTCGGTCTCTCAGCGTTATTCCCATCATTGATCTCTCCATTCTCCTCTGTGCAGTCCATAGCTTTGTTTCCATTGCCTTCGTTAGTTTCAAAGTCTCACATCCGTAGATTATTGCTGTTAGAATGCATTGATTGTAAACTGTACGTTTCAAACATAAAGGTAGAGAGCCTCTCAGGATTTTATTATACTTACCAAACACTTTCCAACCAATTGTAATACGTCTTTTTACTTCATTATCATGATCTTTGGTCACTTTCACTATCTAGCCTATATAATTATACCCAACTTCTGCAAGACTCACAATTGATTGTAATCTCTTTACTTTGAACTTTCGTGCCTAACATTACTTTCGTTTTACTCTTATTCATTTTTAAACCTACTTTGAGACTTTTCTTGTTTAGATCACTCAGCATATCTTGCAAGTCTTCTGCTTTTTCTGAAATAAGAATGATGTCATCCGCAAACCTTAGGTGGTTCAAATATTCGCCATTAATCTTTAAACTTTTCTTTTCCCAACTCAGTCTTTTGAAAATATCTTCCGATCAAGCTGTAAATAATTTGGGTAAAATTGTATCACCTTGCCGTATTCCTTTCTCGATCTTGATATTTTTTGTATCTTTATGTAGTCGAATTATAGCGGTACCTTTCGCATGAATCTTTTCTAAAAAACTTACAATCTGTTGGTTTGTAGCCTGTTTGCGTAGCGAGTTTAGTATTGCTATTTGTTCTAGTTCTACCGAGTCAAAGGCCTTCTCGTAATCTACAAAAGCTATACACAGAGGTATATTGTATTGTGTCGTTTTCTCGATTAGTTGATTTATCCCCTGCAAATGGTCAAGAGTCGAATATCCGCTCTTAAACCATGTAACTAATAATGGAGAAGGAGGGGGGCATGGATCTCGTGCTACTTCAGGAAACTTTAGCATCCGGGGACTTCGAATGGACAATAGGGTGCTACACGGTCCACTCACTCCCGCTTGACAGAGGCATAGGACACCGTGGTTGCATGGTGAAGAACAACCTACCACACCGCAGGGTTGCTCGACCCGTACACTGTGGCGAGGGTGTCGAGGTGATGGCAGTGGAACTCCTCCTTCCCGACCTGCCACTCCTCATCTACAACATATACAGGAGCCCCGGGAAGCCGTTGGAGGTCAAAGAGGTGCTGTCACTAGCTACTCACAAATATATCATACGAGTAGTAGCTGGAGACGCGCCCATCATCCACTGCTTCACTCCCCCTCTCCGACTAACCCGACCGCCCGCCAACTGGCATCCATGATGAAAGAAGTCCAGGGCATCTCCCTTCTAAATACTGGGGAACCCACTCACGTCCGGGGAGGCAGACTGGGTCTAACACTGGTGTCCACCAGCCTAGTTTCCCGAAGTAGCTGGCAGGTGCATCCTACTTTCACCAACGACAACTACGCCGCCATCACCACTTAGGACCGTACTCCCACTTCCACCGCTCCCACCACCTCGATGGGACCTGCGGAGGGCAGACTGTAACAAGTTCCAGGCCGCCCTGGATGACTGGTGGACAGCGTACGACCCGCCGCAGGACCTAGACCAGCGAGAAGCAGAATTCACTGCAGCGATCGAGAGAGCAGGAGAAGCAGCCATCCCCAGACGACATCCAAGGCATCGACGGCGACGGAACTGGTGCTTCTTCTACAACGAGGAAGTCCGGGAGCAGGATCACCTCGTCACCATTCATCGGGAGCTGTACCGCAAGCGACCCACCCCAACTAACCTACAGCTGTTCAAAGAAGTGGTTACACACGCTCGACAAGTCTCAAGCCGGGTACGGGAAGCTAAATGGTTGGAGTGGTGTGCCAGCTTCTCCCAGCACACCAGCTTGGCAGACTTGTGGGCCAAGTTCAGGACAGCTTCCGGGAAACGCGCCCCCTCGTCCTGCCTCACACCCAGAGCCACAACAGGAAGCAGAACGATTGGCGGATATGTTCGCCACACGGTGCACCAACTCCCAGCTCCCCGCACAGATCCAGAACCTCCAACAACAGCTCAGGCCCACACGAGAGCAGACTGTCGGTACGGCGCGAGCAACACCTGACGTCACCGATGTATCTTTCACGCCACAAGAACTGGCCAGGGCCAAGAAAGGTCGAGACACGGCTACGGGAGCGGATGGCGTCACCTACTCTATGCTAGCTCACGTGGGGCCTGCCGGGAATGCAGCACTACTGGCCATGATCAGCCATTCGTGGCTAGTAGGACGGCTCCCAACCGCCTGGAAACGAGCGGACATCTAGCCTATCCCTAAGCCCAGGGAGCCCTCCAAGCCATACTCACCCGTCTCATGTGGCGTCTGGCCCCCCTCCACCCACACATCTTCGGATTCTCCAAGGGCGTACAGACGGCCGACAGCATCATGACCCTCCTGAGACACGTAGACAACCGCCCTGCCGTGGCCGTTTTCCTCGACCTGGAAAAAGCCTTCGAGCTACCCAGTGCTCACGCTATCCAAGATGCGCTGGTACAGCGGGACATCCAGGGACGATTCTCTCCTGGATAGAGGACTACCTGCTCCACCGACGCGCCCGGGTCAGGTTCCAAGGCCACCTTTCAGCCTACCGGGGAACTAGAGAATGGCACTCCGCAGGGTGGGGTTCTCAGCCCCGTCCTCTTCTACATCCTGATGATACAGTTGGTGAACCTACCCTTCCGGGGTGGCACGGAGCTTCTCAGCTATGCCGACGACCTAGTCCTCGTCGTCTCGGGCAGAACCCGAGGCAATAAGATCGCCAGAGCGCAAGAGGCTCTTGATCTTATCTCTAACAAGTGTGAAGAACTGGGCCTCAACTTTTCAGCTGAGAAGTCCAAGGCATTGATGTTTAAGGCCACCACCCCGGACACCCACCTCCACATTCAGGGTATCCAGCTAGCTTGGACCAGCTCGTACCAGTACCTGGGAGTATGGGTTGACCAAGGCTTATCCTTCAACACCCAGGTCACCTACCTAAGGGAGAGGATGAGAATCAATGTCATGAGGGCGATTAAAAGGACACGCTCTGGAGCCTCACATGCCGTGCTGCGCCTGTTCTACGTACAGGCCGTCCGCTCGCTGGTTGATTACAGCGCTGTCGTACTGGTCTCTCTGTCACCCACCCAACAAAGTGGGTGCATCCAGAACCAGGCCATGAGGACCATGCTCGGGGCACCTCGCTGGACCACTATGTCCATAATGCAAAGTGAGACTCGGCTGGAACCTCTGGCCTCCAAGGTTCAACAGATTGTGACTTGCCGGGTGGCTAAGATCCTCCGACCATAGCACGAACCAAAATCAGAAGGACCCTACCGCAGCGACGGGACCTCTTCAGCACCAACACTTGGCTACAGAGAATAGCTGACGCCACCAACGCACTGTTCGACGACGGCCACATAACCATGTGGAGTCCGGATCTACCCGTTGCAAACTACGTTGTACCGGCCCCATGGCAGCCCCCACCCGTCGAAATCATTATCAACAACCCGCCAGCTGGCAAGGCACAGTGCGCACAACACAAGCTTCGGTTAAACGCGCTGGCATCTGTGGCACAGGCCAGCATCCCAGGGGAAGTCGTGTACTACACAGACGGATCCGAGGCACGGCCGGAGCGGCGGCAGTCACCGGCGGGGAGACGCTGTCATGGAGGACCCCCGACCACTGCACCACCCTGCAGACAGGGTTAGTTGCCATTGAGCAAGCCCTGGAGCACGCCCTTCACCATTATGAAGGTGCTGTGCCAGCCCCATTGACAACATCCAGCTGGTAACATCCATTCAGCTCAGCGAGCAGACTTACCGGCGAAGGCCGGCACCTACGGCTCAACTGGGTACCCAGTCACGTGGGACTCCGAGGGAACGAGTTAGCGGATGCAGCAGCCTGAGCAGCTAGCACCATGCCCGCAGTGTCCTTACATCCTCCCCAGCCTGCATCAGATCAAGATGCAGGCTAAGCGGAGAACCTAACACTCCGCTCATCACCACCACCGCACCATGGAGAGAACCTCGCGCCAGGCAGCATGGTACTATGCCACCACAAATGACCAGCCGCTACAATGCAGCCGTCTGCTACCTAGAGCCGACCAGGTTCGGTTGCACAGGCTCCGGCTCGGCTACGGCACATTGGAGTAGCTGCGGCCCGAGTTCAGTGGTAGAGTGAACACTGCGGCCTCCAGGCCCGTCGGCCGCTGATACAATAACGGGTTCACTGCCCCGCCACAGCTCAACTAAAGCAGCAACCCGTCGAGGGGCTACAGGATGAAGCTTTGGCCGCTTACTTGGTCAGGCGGGCTCTCGACACATCCAACAAGTTGCTGACCATCATGCGAGACGCTCCGCCTCCTCGCTGAAATATGGTAGCAAAAATATTGAGGCGCAAGCCCCAGCGGCGGGCTTGTGGCTCGCGCATTTGTACATGTATTTATATATGTTTATAAGTATATGTATGTACGAGTATATGTGTATATGGTTGTGTATATATGTACTGATGTTAAATAAACTAAACTAAACCATGTAACTATCTGCTGAAGAGGACCCCAGAGTGCGTTCGAAATATACAGTTAATTCTATACTTTCTCCGTTTACTTTCTCCGACAGTGATTTTTTTTTTTTTTACCTATGTATCACGACACAGTCCCCCTCTCACAATAGGACTACACATACAACACAAACTCGAACCCCTTAACACAAGACTCTACAGACTAGGATAAAACATTGAACAAACTAACAATGTTAAATCCAGAATTAGTACAACACAGCGAAGACATTGACACAGACGAAGGACATGACCACAACTGGTGGCCTAGAGTGTCCCCAAAAGTCAATGAACCCCTACCTAAACTGAAATACATACAATAAAACACAGATACACCACTATTCTCTCTCTCATTATTCTACGAACACTATTACTATAATTATTAATTACTATAATTGTTAATTATAATATAACACGTGCAAAAAATCGCACGTGATATAAAAATAACGAGTATGACCATAGAAATCACTACCCTCCCCTAAACAATAAACTGCAAAAAGTACCACTACTCGTCATAAAAAATGGCAAAAAAAATGTAAATATGCGATGTATAGAAATTAAGACCGACTCAACCTCCTCCTGCTGCTGCTGCTGATGGCTCTGTTCCATCACTCCGCCTCCGCCCAATTCCACCTATGTAACCTGCATCAATGTGGAATGTCCATGCTATCACCCTTACTTCACCCACCCTTGCTTCACCCACCTTGTAGGCCATAAGCATCCAACCATCTTCCGCTTCATATACAATATTCAGAAAGTGGCTGCAGATGTTGAAACAGCACTATACAAGGCAGACAGTGGCCTGCCTCCCAAGAAACTCATCCACCGTGGAGCTAAGCAGCCAGGAAAGACTGCGTAAGCTTTGCCAAGGTTACAGCGATGGAAAAAAAAAGATCCCAGATTTCCTCCGTGACATAGGACACAGTATTCGCTTCCGAGTTGTATGCTATGTCCTAATGGATTTTAGGGCAACTGCTCCCATAGGGCAACTGGTCCCCGAATGACAAGCTGGGTGGTCAACTCGTCCTCAAAATAAATTGTCTAAAAACTGTCCAAATGTGTTCTCTATTGTTCATATGTTTTTTTTTTTTATGTTTTGGTGTTTTTATCTTTATTTTTATGCTACTAAACATAAGATGAAGTCCAATAAAACACATTTGTGCTTCACCAGTAATGTGCTCTATGTGTGCTCAAAAAGTACTAACCACACCTCTTTGACACCCCCACTGCTCTGGCCACACCTCAGATGTGCTTTATGTTTGCTCAAAAAGTTCTAATCACACCTTTTTCACACCCCACTGCTTGGGCCACACCTCAGATGTAGATTATGGATTAGCTAGGTAAGACCACCCGCTTTAGCGGGATCGGTTTTTGTGGAAGGGGAAGAATGTCTGTAAGAAAATGAAAATATAGTAGTGTATGAAAGAGGGCTATTGCCAGCGCGCTTTTTCGTGAGCGATTAGGGCCGGTTGGTGGCCGCGGCTCAGGAGAAATGGGCAGGGAACTTGGACGGCGGCGCCGACGCTTGGGATCAGAATCACCAAAAGTTGAGAAAATGGTAGGAGGCGTAGTAGTAAAGGTGGAAAAACGGGTACTTTGATCTGACAAACAGAGACACCTGACCCGCCACTACCGCTTGCATCGTCACTGTCCTCTGAATCTAAATTACCATCACTGCCTGGACCATCCAGTAGGGTCATATCAGCGGCGCCACGTAAAGTACAACAACAAACACTGGAATTGGAATGCATTATCACCAGAAGGCAAGCATATCCAGATGGGTCAGAAGAAAAAAAAAATTGATTCACATCTACTGAAAATTATTTTGTATATTTTACTGTGATTTTTCCACTTGATTTCTATAAATATATGTCCAATTCATGCCGTGATATTGAGTAAAAGTTACATTAAAAAAATTGTGTCACTTTTTTATCCCATGTCCCAAATACATTTAGTCTTCTGGACAATTAGTTCTCATCTTCAAGTTATAATAGTATTAAGAAAAAGGGAAATATTGAAATTTATGTATAGATAATTCTTTATCTATACATAAACAAATCAATATATAAAAGTAAAGAAAAATACAAATAGAAAATAACCAAAGTAGTTATGTTGGCGCTTAAAAAAATAAAAATAATTAGTGGCATTTTGGTGTTCTAAATTTGAAGTAGACTGAGCTTAAATACTTAAGCGAGCAGCACCGCGATGGCATATCAAATGTCAATGATTTCCTCCGTCGTGTTGGAAGAAATCTGCGATTATGAACTGAAAATTTCAATAAACTATGTTTCTCATGATGATATCTGTGCTAGAATGGTGACAAATACCGGTAATTCTACTCGTCTTACAAAATTGTAAATTTATTAAAGTGAATGACAGTGTATTGAAAATAATGTATGTGTTTCTATACATAATAAAGAATTATCTATACATATATTTCAGTCTTTCAATCGGTTTGTACAGTATAAAGGGATAGAAATACTCATCGAGAAGAGACATTGTATTGGAAATAATGTGTGTCTATAGATAAAGAATTATCTTTACATAAATTTCAATGTCCTTTTTACTTAATACTAATGTTTAAGCTGATTATCCTATTATACCTGTCTGGGGTATTGGCTGCATGTTATTTTGGCGAAGTAGCATGCAGTTGATATTTTAGGGTCTATATAGGGCGCCCCTATGGACCAGAGCCACACATCATTTTGTCGGTGATAGAGGAAAACTCTGTTCATAGAAAAATTATGACACTTTTATACTACTACTATCCCTCCGTTATGCTGTCCCCCAACCCCTTGTTACTGTCCTGTACCATTTCTCTGAATATTCATATCCTTTTTTCGCCTACCACCAAGTCTTTCCACTTCAGTCGTAAAAGGCGACAAAAAACGTAACGGGGGATGGGATTAGGAGTCCTGCTACCTGTAGCTCTAAAAGGGGACATTCCTAAAAATAAAAAATAAAAAACAATTAAGGCATAAGAGGGTCTGGGAGTTTTCCAACACCCTAAGGTTTGGGTTTTTAAATGTGCGTAGATGTGGCACAGATGAGAGTAAAAGGGAAGAGATAGGCAGTATGTGAGAATAAAGATGGATGTGAACCGATACCCACATCCAACTACACGCATTTCATTCACCGTTATCCGCCGATCAGCGCGGATGAGTTGACTGAGGCGCACTTTGTTTTCCGGGGTGGTAGCTGTGCATGTTGCGTCTGGAGCGCACTTTGTCACATCTCTGTCGCCACTCTGAAATCGACGAACCCATCTCCTAACTGTGTTGACATCAACTGCATCAGCTTCGTAAACGTTCACCAGGCGCCGGTGAACGTTAATTGGTTCAATTTTTTCTGCATGGAGGAATTCAATGACGCGTCTTTGCTTCTGATGCACGTCCATGACCGGGATTGCTTTCTTAGAATGTCACACCATCAATATCTGCAACAGAGATGAAAATTTCAGGTCATGAGTGCATAATTTCAGTCATAACAATGCAATTTGCAATCCCCTCGGATTCCTTCGGACGAAAAAGAAAAAAATATAGGAGGCATTACTTTTGGAACGACCCTAGTATTATAACACCCGGATTTTTTTTTTCCAGATTTTCAAAAAACTTTGCGTGCTTGTCAAATGCTAACATGAAACTGCTGAGATTTTTCCTTTTTTATTCGCAATAGTTTTCGAGATACGAGGTGTTGCCATATGGCAACGCTAGGAAGATTCGTGTACAAAGATTAAGTACGCAAAAGTAACGGACGGAGAACAATCAATGCTTCAAGCGTTTATTTACATGTAAAGTGGCACAGTCTTTGAACCAACAATAAAAACACATATTTCTTATATATTACACATCAAGTAAATATTAGTCTTCAATTTTTGTGCTAATCTTGAAAACATTTAACGTATAATCCAACATCACACTTTGAACACAGAGTGCGACATATTGACACACTGTACTTGCACACCACCTATTTCGTGATACAGGCTCAACGAAATGTCCTAAATTATCGCACCTCAAAACATGAGATGCTGGCAGATTCGCTGGTCTTCTCCCCTTATCTTTTGTTGGATTACCAAATTGTTGTAAATAACAGGTAATTAATTTCACGGCGAAATTGTGTGCGTGTCATGGTACTGTCTTGTCCTTTTGACCCATTCACCTCATGGCAGCCGCTTGTTGTGTAGATACGAAAAACCGGATATGGTAGATCCTCGCGCGGGCCCTTACATCCGAATGGCATGTGATGCGGCTTGACCGCGCGAGGACTGACATCATATTTTTCTGGTGTTTGATCAAACATTTTGGTGTTTTATGATTTTGTTTTATTTGACCAAATTTGTGTATTTATATTTTTTTCAATCTCTCTCATAAATTATAGTTTGATGTCTGTAGTCAAGGAAGACGAAAAAAATTTTCCATGTTGTCCATACTACTCTTTGGTATAAAATATTAAATACTGAAAATGAGATTTATTCTTCTGTGAGAGCTCAAAGTATACACTTTTAGTTTTTTGTAAAATATGACAAAAAAAAAAAAGACTTTGTAAAACACCTATCCATATGTATAGGTTTTCCTCAGTAGTCATGAGACACACTGAAATGCTTTCATGTTCTTCATGCCCCTGTATATAAGATTTTTTTTTTTTTCAAAGTATGTCCTTTTTTTCCCTATGAGAGTTTGGAAGTTACGGATGTATAATACAACGGAAACTGTATGTATTCTTTTGTTGTCAAATTTTGGAAAGTATGAAAACACAATATCATATCTTACACCTTTATGTATAAAAATATAAAAATATACAAATATATACATATATATATGCAATATATATACAAAAACACAAAATAAAAATAAAGTGTGCTGTGTCTTGCCACATTGCTTCTGACCATATCCAATACATATATAGAAAAAATATATATACACAATATATATATACACTCACACAATGAAAATAAGGTGTGCTGTGTCTTGCTACATTGCTTCTGACCCAGATCGGGCGAGGAATGACCCGATTGTAATTTGCTGGTTCTTACTGCATTGCTTCTGAACCATAGTACCACAAAAATATTGCTGTGTCTTGCTGCATTGCTTCTGATCCATCACGGCCACAGCCACAGGGAATAGGGGGTACTGTGTCTTGATGCATTGCTTCTGACCCATGATAGAGGGGGGAGAGAAAGATGACCCGATAAATACTTACAATTTTTTTTCCTCGTGGTACTTTTGAAAGCAACCATGCGTGCAGAGTGACTTCTTGCACACCCTGCACGTAGTGCGGGTCATCTTCCTCTTACCGTCACGGTAGCACAAAAAGCACCTTCGGTATTTGTCCCCCTCTGTCATTGTAACTGCATGGGAAGTCTTCCCATGCAGTCTTGAGGGATTGGGCATGGGAGATGGGCTGCCTCGCTGGTTGTAGGGCTCCAGAAGCCCGACATACTCATCGAGGATGGCATTTGCCAGGGTCCGGTGGAAGTGGTAATGATCCCCTGTGTGGCCCAGTTTTTTCCATATGGCATGGCAATTGACTATTGTCATGTCATACAGAAAAAAAAAGTTTCTTATACCACTTCTTCCATCGCCTGACAGAAGGGTACGAACTGGCAAGCTGGTCGCTCAGATCGACACCCTTCATATGCTTGGTGTATTCCGCAATACACTTGGGCTTCTGGAGCACCTTACCACGGCTCTGCACATCAACCATGCCGGATGTGTGGACTGTGCTTAGCATGGTGACCGTCCTTTTGTCCTTCCATTGCAAGCACATCATCCCTGTGGCAGTCGACCGATGGTCCACATCCCCTCTCTTGTCCACGCTGAGGTCCGCAGGCATATAGCGCCGGTTCACCCTGACGGTTCCGACGGCCCCAGTCTTCCGAGCCTGAAGATAGTGGAACAAGGAAGGAGATGTGTACCAGTTGTCCACGTATAAGATGTACCCCTTGTCGAAAAGGTCTCCGGCCTCCATGAGGTCCACCACCGCCTTCTGTGAACAGGGAAGTTGACCTTTGTCCTTCCCTGAATAAATCCTGAAGGCGTCAGTGTATCCGGCGGCAGGCCCCGAGCTCTCCGACAGCTTGTACACCTGTAGAATAAAAATAATAATGATTCATGGTGTAGTGTAGTCATGTGTGTAGTGTAGTCATATGCTGAAAGTATACATTTACAACTTATGTATTGTATACATACCTCGAACCCAAAACGAGCACGTTTAGTTGGATTGTACATTCGGAAGTTGAGGCGGCCCCTGAACTTCCACAGGCTTTCATCAATGGAAATGTGCTGGGCAGGCACATATACCGATGAAAACCTGTGGCCGAGCATGTTTATGACCGGCCTCAACTTCCAAAGCCTATCCTCCTCATTTTCTTCTTCATTATTACAGAAATGAAGATTCGCCGATATTTGCTCGAATCTCGTTCTGGGCATCGTGTCTCCGAACAAGGACTGGTGGAAAATTCGGTCCGTCGACCAGTAATCCTGGAGCCTGGGTTTTATGTTGAGGCCCATCATGAGCCTCAAGGCAAGGTAGCTTCCCCTGACGACCCTAATATCGACCCGGACAAGGCTACACATGTTTTTCTACATTCCGACCAAACCCGATTAGCTGACCTCAATCCATTTATGCTTAAGAAATGTCTTTCCCAATTTACCAATGATATTAGCCAAGTTAAAAACTTAGAAGCGGAGACCTCCAAGTTACCACCAACTCTGGGAAAGCTACACGCGATCTTCTCAAGGCCAGGAAGTTTCATTCTTTCGATGTTGTTGCATCCCTCCCTAGGTCACTCAACTCCTGCAGAGGAGTAATCCACTGCAGAGATTTGATGACCATCGAAGAATGTGAAATCCTCGATGAGATGAAATCTGAAGGAATATTAGATGTTAAATTTATAACGCGACTAGACCGAGAAAAGAGCATGCGAGTGATCACGCCCCTCATAATTCTCACTTTCAATTCAACAACCCTCCCTGATCACGTCAAAATTGGATACATTCATGTCCCAACACGACCATATGTCCCTAACCCTTTACGCTGCAACAAATGTTTCAAATATGGTCACCTTGCCAAATTGTGCAGCAAACAATCAGTAGTATGCGGTAAGTGTGCAGGCGAACATCCTACGGATGCTTGCTCTGCTAACGTGTTTCAATGTGTTAATTGTCCCTCCAATAACAACCATGCATCCACCTCCCGAGACTGTCCCACTTTCAAGATAGAAAAACAAATTTGTACGGAAAAAGCAACTTGTGGCATATCCTTTTACGAAGCAAGGAAGCGTGTGATGGAAAGACTAGTTACCCCAACTAGTACCTCCGGAGCAACTTCATATGCTTCGGCACTAAAGAAAACTTATAGAACCATTGAAACGCAAACAGAGAGCAAACACTCCAACAAGGAAAAAGATCAACGCCCAACTACCAAGCAAACTCACTCGCACCTTCCTTCCCCGGCCATCACAGAGCTTCCCAAGCGTGTGCTTACACGTACGAAAGAGGATGTCCACATGGAGACATCGGTTTCCAATAAGCGACTTTTAAGTCCCATTTCTACCCCAGAACGAAAATCCGGGGCTAAACACACCTCTCCTACTAAGGCCAAGAAAGGAAGAAACCGAAGCAGAAAAGAAAAAAAAAATCCAGTGGAATTGCCGAGGTGTTAAAAGTAAAGTAAATGACCTTGTAATTTTTAACTCCCTAAACAACCCCTCAGTAATATGTCTACAGGAAACACTCCTCAAGCCTAGTGTAGAGTTCACACTACGAAACTTTACCATATATAGGAAGGACAGGTTAGCGCCTGGAGGGGGGGGGGTCGCAGTTGCAGTCAGCGACTGCCTTCCCCAAGTGGAATTACCACTAGCTACTAACTTGGAGGCAGTCGCAATCAAAACAAAACTGCAAAATAAACTAGTCACCATCTGCTCCATCTACCTACCTCCCGACCCTCAATTCCCACTAGTGGAGATGAACGAGTTGATTAGACAACTACCCCACCACAAACTGATAGTGGGAGATTTCAACTCCCACCATCACACGTGGGGTAGCAACCACACGTCTCCTCGAGGGGAGCAGATGGACGAGGTGCTCAATAACAACAACCTGGTCCTCCTAAATACTGGCAGCCCCACTCGTGTAGACAATACTAGGGGTTCCTTTTTATACATTGATTTATCCATATCATCTCCTGCGTTGTCTGACATGCTCCAATGGAGCACGCATGACGACACCATGCTTAGCGATCATTTCCCAGTAATCCTAAAAATAGGGGGTGACCACGCTACGGCTCCTCCAGCCTACGGAGACAACCCACCCCCACCCAGTCCCAAATTTAAAAAAAAAAAAGCCAACTGGGAAATGTATCGCACAACCACCAACGTCAACATCACAGGGGATAATATGGATAACAAGATATCAAATTTATCAAACTCCATTTTGAATTCAGCTCTTAAGCATATACCAAAAACCTCGGTATTTCACAAGCATAGAGTTCCTTGGTGGACATCAGACTGCAGAAAAGCACTTTGCAAGCGGAATAGGGCCTACCGAACTTTTAAAAATAACCCCATTGCACCGAACTTTATTACTTTTAAAAAGACGCAAGCAGAGGCCCGTAGAACCATCAAACAGGCCAAACGAAAGTCTTGGCGTGATTACATCTCCACAATAAACGCAAACACTCCTCTAACACAAATCTGGTCAGCCGTTCGAAAAATCGACGGCAAATATACCCCTAACATCAAGACCCTGACCATTGGAAACACGTTTGTAGATGCTCCCATGGACATCGCAAACACAATCGCAGACACGTTCACGCAAACAAGCAACACGAATAACTATTCTCCAACCTTTTTACAACACAAACAAAGACAGGAAGCAGAACCACTGATCTTCCATACACAGACACACCATGACTATAATACCCCCTTCCAACTACACGAGCTTGAACAAGCCTTAAGCTCGTGTAGAGGAACCTCTGCTGGCCCAGATGGGATTAGGTATGAGATGCTGCAACATTTGAATTCAATTTCACTGAAAAAATTACTAGAAATATACAACGCAATTTGGATTAGTCAAGAATTCCCAAAAACATGGAGACATGCCCACGTCATACCTATTCTCAAAAAGGGGAAGGACCCAAAGAGTCCTACCTCTTATCGCCCTATAGCGCTTACCAACTGCTTATGCAAAGTATTGGAACGTATGGCCAATAACAGATTAAAATTCATCCTAGAGTCTCAAAATTTAATAGTTCCTGCCCAATGTGGTTTCAGGAAAAATAGAAGTAGTCTTGACCATTTGGTCAACTTAGAACAAGATATCCTCTCCTCTTTCGAGAGGAAAGAATACCTTGTTGCTTGCTTTTTAGATTTAGAAAGAGCCTACGACATGGCATGGCGACGTGGTATCCTCGAAAAACTCTATGCTCTTGGCTTTAGAGGGAATCTCCCATTTTCATTCATTTTTTTTTTTTTTTTAAAGAACGTACCTTTTCAGTTAAAAATCAAAATTTCTATTTAACAGTACGCACACAAGAAAATGGCGTACCACAGGGAAGTGTGTTAAGTCCCACTTTATTTATGTTGCTCATAAACGATATTCTACCCGCTCCACCTCGGAACCTTAAATACTCATTATACGCTGACGACATCGGAATCTGGCATTCCTCACCGAACGCCAAGTTTTCCGGCTCTCGCGTACAACTGGCCCTGGACTCGCTCCAGGACTGGTCTGACAAATGGGGGATTTAAGTTTTCGGAATTAAAGTCAACAGTAATTGTATTTTCACGCAGAGCCCAGGCGTAATAAATCTGCAATTACATGGGAATCCCATTCCAGTACAAAACTCAACCTTTTTCCTTGGCCTGAAACTGGACTCCAGGCTAAACTGGAAGGCCCATGTAAAATATCTAGTTGATGCGTGCAACAAGAGAATTAATTTGCTACGTAAACTAACGGGCACAAATTGGGGAGCAGATAGGAAATCCCTGCTAATGATTTATAAGTCCCTGATTAGATCTAAACTAGACTATGGGTGTCAGATTTATGGTTCGGCAACACCAACCACGTTACAACCCCTGAACATCATCCAAAACAAAGGCCTAAGAATAGCACTTGGAGCATTACGCTGCACAAGGATCGAGAGGCTGGAGGTTGAAGCAAATGTACCCCCCCTCCACTACAGGCGCGAACTCCTTGCACTCCGATACGTCGCCAAAGTGCTCCGTATCCCTCGACATCCCTGCAAGGTAACAATTAACCAGCATGAGCACTTCACCAACTCCAGCCTAAATCCCCTTTCCATCAGGATCCGATCCTTGTGTGAGCAGTATTCAGTGCCACTGTGGTCAATAGAACAGATGAAGCCACCCACTTACCACCGTGGAAAAACATCGCCCTCAAGGTCAACATCCACCAAGACCTCAAGAAAAAGACGTCTTCCACAGAAGAACTAAGACAGAAGACCCTGGAGACCATCAATAAGTACAATGACCACAGGGCACTGTACACTGATGGCTCCAAGTGCGGCCCCAAAACTGGGACAGGGTTATACAGCAACAAAACCCGGATGATGTTCAGATTGCCGGACCATACGAGCATATATATCGCCGAACTCTTTGGTATATGCTCAATCTGACACACATAGTAATTTCGTCATATTCACAGATTCGTTAAGCGCACTTCAATCAATTAAGTCAGGTAACCATATGGAGAACTTTCTCTTGGGCAAAATCATTAGCACATTGTCGATAACTAACAAGTCCATTACTCTCTCTTGGGTTCCCAGCCACATTGGGATCTTCGGGAATGAGAAAGCGGACACCTTAGCCAAATCTGCCTTAGAAAAAGACTCTATTACAGACATACCCCTGGACATAGGGACATTCAATTCTATACTAAGGAAACAATTACACACCCACTGGCAACTCCAGTGGAACAACCTTGACATCTCGCACAAACAAAAGGAACACATAACAGATTGGTCGACATCATACAGAAACAACAGACAGGAGGAAATCGCCATAGCAAGACTGAGGATGAACTCGACCTGCCTCACCCACCTAAACCCATACATAAACGGCGTATTTCCTCCCCAATGCAACACCTGCAACACTATACTATCCATAAGACACATACTCATACACTGCTCAAGATACAACAAACAGCGCCAAGCGCTTATACAACACTGCAAACTTAAAAAAAAATCAATTAAGCACTACAAATCTTTTGACCGACGACCGCTTACTTATTGACAAAGTAGTATTTTATTTGCGCACTACAGGACTATTGTGGAAATTATAATGGTAGATTAAAAAGGATCGCAGGTTCACACCAGGCTTAATGGCCTCATAGGTCGATAGCCTTAAAGATAAAAAAAAAAAAAAAAAAAAAAAAAAAAAAAAAGACTACCCACTGCCACGACAATCACAAGTCTTAATTACTTCAGTCGCGGGCTACTCGACGTCAAGTCTTCTCGTCTTTGTAGTTCTCTGGAACATTGCTACTCCGTCGTTACGATACGGAGGTTCACAGTGCTGAGCACTTCATGTCAGGTGAACCTTTCATCAGCATTACATTGTGCACCTTTGATGGTTTGACTTCATGTATTCTTTAACTCATTTAAATCCCTTAATTTTTTCCGTGTTTGATTCAAACCCCAACAGATCTAGTAGCACCCGAACTGGTAATACTTTTGAGGGCCGAGAGAACATAGTTCCTCGTTCGCCCTCACAATGCTACTTCTGCCACTTCCTCGACTCCTGCATCCACCACCTCGACCCCAGCATCAAGCGCGTCGATCCCTGTCTCCAGCGCCTCCACTGCACCCCACACACCCTCATCTGTTACAAAGAGGAAATTAGAAGCATCTCATTCATCAAAAACAGAAAAGAAGGTTGCAGTTGAGGACGAAAATATTATATTTAGGAAAAGTTACCTACTGGAAGTGTTCTCGAAAGTGGCGCACGGTTACTTCTTTTGGAAGCTGAAAGTCAGCTTCAATAATAAATACATGGACTACAAAATCGATTTACAGTGCGAGGACTATGGAAACAGAATGACAGATTCAAAGGTAAAGGAAACTCCAATCACAACATCGATGGAGTATAGTACTATGGACGCAGGATTGGGTAGGGTAGTGCATAACACTGACTGGCAACATGAGCATGAAAAGTATTTTTGATCAATATGTAAAGTTTGTCAATTGTTATAAATAGTACAAAAGAAAAGGTGAAAGAAGTATTGAACAGTAGCATAGAAGCTGCTAAACAACATTATTCTGCTGACCGAGATGGGATTTATGATATGAGTGTAATTTTTGATGGATCGTGGCAAAAACGTGGACATACAAGCAAGCTGGCAGTCGGGGCTGTAATAGAAGCTGAAACAGGGTGTGTTCTCGATTATGAGACAGTCAGTAAATATTGCAGTGTACAAAGAAAGAAAATAGTATGAAGCTTGGAAAAATAAGCAAAGAACAGTTTGATAAGTGGCTGTCAGGTCATAAGAGTACGTGCCTGAAAAATTATGAAGGTAGTTCTGGTGGGATGGAAGCTGCAGCAGCTGTGAAACTATTCAGCAGGAGTTTAGATAATAATATGAGATACACCATTTTCATATCAGATGGTGATAGTTCAGCCCAAGGTCCATATAGTATAGGTCAACCCACAAGCGCTCCACTTTTTCTGTGTTCTGCGCATCCGTGACGTCAACGGGCGCAATAGGGGTTAAACGCGGGAGCGTGTCAATCTGTACTTGCCTCTGGGCGGGACAAGGTCACTGTGGTTTCACAATGCCTTCTTGTGCCGTGTGTGGCTGTGCTAATTTTCGAGTGAAATGGAAATCAAATGTTCATTACTTTCGGTTTCCAAAAGATAAAGAAACCCAAAATCGCTGGATTCAGCTGTGTGGGAGAAAAGAGGACACAAACCCACTGACTCAACGTGTATGCAGCAAACATTTTGAACAATCAGCATTTCAGAGAAATATGAAATACGAACTCCTTGGAATACCGGTGCCTCCAAGCATGTTGTATAGCATTCAAGCCTGGTGCAGTTCCATCGTTCAGACATAGGTTCACCAGTATTGCAAGAAAATAGACCTCCAACCAGTCGCCCAGTTCCAGATTTAAAACCTCTGCCTGATTGAAGTTTCAAGCCTTTACAGACTGATGGCGAGTAGGATACAATTATTTTGCAGTTTCCATCTAACTGCTGTAATAAAAGCTTGATGTTTTGACCAGTGTTAATTGAATTATTGTACGTGAATTAACATGATTAATCTCAATATAATGTGTTCATGTAACTTGTATGTTTTTGAACGTACAAGCTCACAGAGTTGGGTTCATGAAATGGTAAACAAAACACTTCTGATTATTTCAGGAAATGCACTATCCCAGGGTAAGCCAAGATCACCACCACCAGGTCCACCAGTGTTGCAAGAAAATAGACCTCCGACCAGTCTCCCAGTTTCGGGTTTAAAAACTCTGCTTGATCACTTGATTGAAGCCAATAGAAGGCTTAAGCAAGTGACACAAGAAAGAAATTATCTGCGTAGGGAACAGAAACATTGGGAAAAAGAGAACAAACATTTACAAAGTACATTCAAAACTGCATATGACATAGCTGTGGCTCACATTACAAAGGGACTTGGGAAATCCTTTACAGAAACACAAATAGATGCAATGTTAAATGGAAAACAACCAGCAACTTACACAGATATATTAGTGAATCGCTGGTACTGCATGGCTACAGTTCAAAAGCATACAAATATCTATGGGAAAAGAAGCATCTTCCTCAGCCTTCTGTAAGTAAGCTGAACCGCCGTGTGTCAAAGCTGGACTTACAACCTGGTGTGTTATTAGCAGTAATTCAGCTTTTGAATCAAAAAACAGAAAAAATGTCAGATATTGAGCACCTTTGTGTACTACCTTTTGATGAGACAAATGTTGCATCAGACTGGACATACGAAAAAGGCACTGATGTAATATATGAACACTAAAAAGAGACTGCAGTGTGCTATGTTAAGGGGACTGACAAGCCCTTGGAAACAGCTAGTGTACTACGACTGACACTAATATGACCAAGAACATACTGTATGACATTATTGTTAAGGTGGAAGAAGCTGGATTTTTAGTTGTTGCTATGGTATCGGATATGGGATCAACAAATCTTAAACTCTTACAAACACTTGGTGTCACCATTGATAACCATAGCTTCACAAATCCAGCTTCTAGTGACAGGGAAATTTGTTTTTGCTGATGCTCCACATCTCATAAAACTAATTAAAAACAATCTTTTACATTCTGGATTCAAATTGGATGGTAAAAATGGATGCAAAAATGAGACCAATTCTTGCATTCGTGAGACAATCAAAAGGAGTGTAAAAGACTTAAAAACAACATTCCGACCCAGCGACAAACACATTGATGTACAAGGTCATCAAAGAATGAATGTTCACTTAGCTGCAAAACTGTTGTCTGAAACTACAGGTAAAACAATTAAGTATTTTGGTGAGCAAGGCCTTTTAAAGAGTAATGATTGGGAAATAACTAGTAAATTCATTATGCTAGCAGATTGTTGGTTTGATCTCTTTAATGCAAGGGTATGTATAGATTAAAAAAAAAATCCTCTAGAAATGCCTATGGGTGGAATTTGGAAGAACAAAATCACATCTTGGAAGATATGATTAAAACTGCTAAAGAAATTAGAGTGGGCAGAAAAAATCACTTGTATCATTTCTTCAATGTCCCTCTCAAAGTTATACAAAATGTTGAATGAAAGATTTAATTAACCTTTTTGCTAACATACAGACTAAATCAAGATTGCTTAGAACATTTTTCTGGCTGTCTTAGACAAATGGCAGGAGCTAATGACAACCCATCTCCTGTACAGATCAAACATAGAATTAAAAAAATTCTTCTTGGAAAAGAAATTGGGTACGAGGTATAACACAGTGAAAGAGTGTACAAGTACAAACATGTCGGATGCAGCACTTGCTAAAATTAACGTTAATCAATGTGCTTCTATTTCCAAAATTGACCCCAACAATTTGGATGAAGAACTTTGTTTATCAGCAATGGTTGTTGTTGTGGATGATGAGCCAGACTGCTTTGAGCCCCCTTCATTTGATGTAAAAGACAGCTTTTGAAGAACCCATGGAAACTGAGGGTCTAAGGTATGTTGGTGTGTTTATGGTAAACAGATTTCCCCAACATGAATTCCTAGGATCAAGTTGTGAAGGACAATGATAACACATGTATTTCTGCCTTAAGTAGATTGGAAGGAAAACTAAAAACACCTAACAAGGAATTTTTTGACCATTTGAAAAACATGTAAAGGTTGTTTAATTGTTACCATGGAGATTCCAAGCTAAAAGCTGAAAAAATGCCATGAAAAACTTCACAAAATACATGGTCAAATTTGTACCTTTACCTGAGGATGTCATAGGTTACTTCGTTAAATGCAGAATTTTTTTCAGGATGAGACTATTACACAGAAAAATAGTGGCACAAAAGATTGGCAACAGAAAACTATCAAAATTAGCAACATCAAAGGGCCTACCCGAGGGAGGCTGCATCAAAAGTCACTGTCTCGGAGGTTAAGTGCGTAATATCACTAATGCGCAATAAAAATCCGGGCAGGACACAAATATGCTCGCTAACGCCCCTGAAGTCATTTTATCATATTTAGTGGAAAATCTTTAGCACCGCTCTCGCCCGACGCATTCAAATCGGCGGTTATGACAGGCACGAATACATATTCCATCACCAACCTCCACCCCATATCACTACTAGAATTACATGGGAAGGTGATATGGTTTAACGTCACACACCCCCCCCCCCCTATCGGGAGGCTAGGACGGTGCCCCTCACAGAGGGATTTATAGCGTGGAATTTAATGAACCATGCCCTTGGTCCAACTTCGCTGGTGGCAGGATTCGGACCGCCCTCACCTCGACCTTCGCCGCAAGTAACGACGCCCTAACCCGTTCAGCCAGCGAGATTCCAACATGGGAAGGTATTTGAAAAAAAAAAAAATCCTTACGCGATGCCTCCGAGCACAAATCAGAACCAATGACACACCTCTTCCTAAACAACACTGCTTTAGAGCCTTACACGGCGATTGCCGCTGCTAAAGCCCGCAAAATGCAGGTTAATCTAGTTTTGCGGGACGCGAGGCCTTCGACAAGGTATGGTGGCTTGGGTTAAAACAAACTCATCCATATGAACATGCACCCAATCTTCACAAAAACACTTTGTAATTTCATCACAAACAGAACCGCTTGCATACGCATACAAAACCCACTATGGGCCATACATCGCTCCACTGTGTGGTGTACCACAGGGGAGCGTATTAAGCCCAACGCTCTATAACATTTACCTAAAAGACCTGCCTATACCACACACACTGTCAGAACATAATTTAAGCAGATGCCATCACACATATAAAGCCGCGTCCACACTTGTTGCATTTCCACGTATCGTATCATCGTTGCGTAGCAGTGTGGACGGGAAAGCGTTGCACCGTTGCGTATCAAAATATGATACAAAGATACGCAACGGGCTTGATCCACCATTTGTCGGTCTTTTGCCGTCACATCAAAGGAATGATACGCAACGCATCTACCCTCGTGTGGACGGGAAGCGTGGCATCGTTCCGTTTCACGTTCAGTCTTGTAGCGACGACCACGAGCAGTATAGTTGTAGCTGATCGCGTGTGACTGCCCGTGATTGTGTCATTATATACACATACATATATGTATGTATGTATGTATGCATTTTTAGTGTGAAGAATTATCTAGGTACTAAAAACATGTATGTGAGTAAGGAGGATGTCATAGGTCTGATAGAATCTTACCAGAAGAGGGGAGTGATTTGGGACCCAAAACATGTTCATCATTTCAATAAGCACCGTAAACAAGATGAATGGGAAGAAATTGCCAAGGGAATGGGATTAACGGCAGATGTGTGCAAGAGGAAGATGGAATATCTTTTGGCAGCCTTGAGGAGGAGGGAGAAAATGAAAAAGAAGAAGAGCACTGGTACTGTTGTTCCATTGCACATCTCCTCCCTTCTTTCATAGAGTTGAGAAATCCACCAACGCCGTGACTTTCTTTTCCTTTTACTGACAAGATATTCGTGAATACAAATATACGTGGCCGCAGCCAACTGCACATTTGCACTCATGGTAAGTGGTCAGGAAGAAACTGGATCATACTGTTGCACCACGGAACGATTATACAGCAGGCGGATACGCAACAAGTGGGTGCAATACCCTGTTGCACCGTTTATCGTATCACTAGGTGGTAGGCTACGCAACGATGATACGATACGTGGAAATGCAACAAGTGTGAACGCGGCTTAACAGCGTATGCTCGCAGACTGCGAAAGCAGTCGAGCAAGTAAATGCATACGAGCGGAAACAAAAATACGAACAAATACAGACAATTTTAAACTCATCCCCATACAGGGACGTAGGCGTGAGCCCGTCGTCATCGACGGGGCTGCTCGCAGTTACTGTGATAATAAGGGCAAAATACTCGGTTGGACGATTACCACCAATGGTGGGGCGGCCCCCCATATGCGCAACAGTAAAGTGCTTGCATCTTTGTCTACATCAGCTGCAGATTCAAAAGTCTCTTTAAATAAACTATCTTGCACTTATCCGGAGCACACTTACGTACCCGATAATACCTTTACACACATTAAAGACATCCATGCAAACACTACAAGCGGTTCAAAACAGAGCATTCAAATTCATCACAAACCCGCACTATCCTAACGTAAAAACAGCACAAGCACTACAAGAGGAAGTTGACATTCAACCACTAAACACGTATTTACACGAGCGAGCCACCCGCATACTGTATGGGACAAGTTCGTGCAGATCAATAAAGGTAGGTTGACACGTACGCACTTTTTTGTTGCGACGTGGGCTCGTGCCACCTCGTGGTGGAAACACCCCCAAAATGTGCCAACATGTTGCGACGTGAGTGCGATGTCTTGCAGCATGGCACGAGGTTGTATTGCGATGTCTTGCGCAGTGCCGCGACGTGGACGCGGTGTTTCCATGCTAGGTGTCACGGGATGAGGCGAGGCGTTTACGCACCCTTGCGACGTAGTTACGCAGTGTTGCAAGGTACCTGCGAAGTGTCACGAAGTGTCACATAAAAAGTGCCCAAACTACCAGGGGTATATATAGTGCTCGAAGCCTGGGGAAGTCACTCACACTACTGACCACCATAGAGGATGGATCAAGAGTACTATAGAAGACGGGAGGCAGACAGCATGATTGTCAGTATTCTTTTGGTAACTGCTGCCTATATCATCGAGAAGTATTGGACAAGAAGACCCGAAGAACGACAAGAGGAACACCTGTGGCACCGATGGTACAAGCAGAAGCAAGAATAAGAAGAGCTAGAAGAACGACGTGGTGCCGGGAATGGCTGACGAGGAGATCCATATATGGAGATTATGACCAGCTGCTACAAGAACTACACCGAGAAGACCATAAGGGGTACAAGAACTTCGTTCGGATCGAACCAGGATTATTTGCAGAGATGGTTGACCGCATTTCCCCCAATGCTCACCAAGAAACAGACGAGAATGAGAGATCCTCTAACAGTGGATGAACCCCAATTTTCATCCCAAAGAGTGAAAATGTCATCTACGTATCTAAACCAAACCATGTCTGCGGGGCTGCCTGTTCTTCTGCCTACCATTAAACCCGCAGACATGGTTTGGTTTAGATACGTAGATGACATTTTCACTCTGAGATGAAAATTGGGGTTCACTCGATAACTTCTTTGCTAATTTAAATTCGTTAGCCTCCAACATTAAGTTTAAAGTTGAATGGGAAGAACAAGGTAAGCTACCCTTTTTAGATGTTCTCATTGTTCGTGACGGAGACAAGCTTGCTTTTACCGTCTATAGAAAAGAAACCCATTCTGGTAGTTATCTTCATTTTTTCAGCAGTCACCCAGACAAAGTAAAAAGTAGCGTCGCTTCAGGATTATTCCTTCGAGCTCTTAGAATTTGCAGCCTCCAGTTTCTTGAAGGAGAATTAAACATTATAGAATCTCAACTTAGTAATTTAGCTTACCCGGATTGGTTCTTGGTCAAAGCCCTCAGCTGAGCGAGATCCAATTTTTTCAACACCACCCCCACTTCCTCTAATTTTTCATTGGGCAAGAGCTCTTTAATCGTTCCCTTTTCTGAATCATTCATTCCCTCGACCAAGTTTCTTTCCAAAGACAGATTAAATTTGATTAATTATTACCCTAACACCATTAATAAAAAGGTGATAAATGTCCACCAAAGGTTAAAAGAAGAGCAGAGCCAAGGGGTTTATTCGATTCCATGTAAAGGTTATGACTTAGTTTACATCGGACAGACTGGAAGGGATTTGAATACTAGGATGATTGAACATAAACGTTCCATTAAATATGGACAAGAGAGCTCAGCTGTGTTCCAACATGTTAAGCAATTTCAACATTGTTTAGATTGGGACAAAGCTGAGCTTTATAAATCCAGATGCGAGTTCAGGAGAAAAATGGTAGAATCTACTCTCATTGAATATCAGCCCAACATGAATATTTCAAAGGGGCAATGGTCCCCGGATATAATGTCCGGACTCTTCATCCCCAACCCATTGAAAACTCATTTGCCTCCTGACCTCACATACGGAGTGAGCCGAGGTTAGAGACCTCTTCCCATGTTCCCCTTTCTTTTGTTAAGGGTGCTACTTAAGCAGCACGCTCTCTCTTAATTGTATCTACTGAAGAGGATTGCAGTTTGCAATCGAAATATATAGATTCCCCGTTTCCAGTCTTTTCTACAGCAGTGGTTTCTACGTTTATATTATATATATATATATATATATATATATATATATATACATATATATATACATACATATAAATATATATATACATACATACATATAAATATATATATATATATATATATATATATATATATATACATATATATATACATACATATAAATATATATATATATACACACACACATATATACATACATATATACATATATATATATACACACATATACATACATATACATACATACATATACATACATATACATACATATACATACATACATATACATACATATACATTACATATACATACATACACATACATACACATACACATATATACACATATATATACACATATATATATACACACATATATATATACACACACATATATATACACACATATACACACACATATATATACACACACATATATATATATACACATATATATATACTTATATATATATATACACACACACACACATATATACACATATATATATACACACATATATATATACACATATATACACATATATACACATATATATACATATACATATATATATATACACATATATATATATACACATATATACACATATATATACACATATATATATACACATATATATACACATATATACATATATATATACACATATATACATATATATATACACATATATACATATATATACATATATATATACATATATATATATATATATATATATATATACTGTTATGCCTTCCGCAAGGAGATATGGAAATATGTCTAGGAGGGGTTCGTACTTAGTGGCCTTGATGTGGTTAAGGCAAATCCAAACGGAAGTTAACATAAATAACTAATTTAATGTATAACAAAAAGCCAACAAAACAAATATAAGAACTTTACAACAACAAAATTAATCAATTGACAATTAATTCCTCCACCGAAAACCAAGTCATGAGAATATAGATTACGTGGTGACGCCACGGTACTAGAGCAAAAGCAATATGGGAGAGATTAAGTTACGCGCCGCTCGCCAGCGAAATAGTCCTCTCTAGGAGCCGGCAGATGCATTATATATACAGTTGGCGAGGACGGGAGGAAGGCGAAGGATGAGCCGGACATAACCAGTTCACGTCTGTCGGCCTAGAGAGAGTAGATCCCATAAAGTATACAAGCAGTTTTTACCGTACATACGTAATTACCTAACAAGTACAGGATAACACAGATACAGATATTTTTAGATACATGGAGGATGGTGGGCCATCACACACCCCCCCTAGAACTCATCAACTCAGGAGAACAGACGAGTTGGGAGTTCTAATCAGGACGGCTAAGGGCATCAGCAAGGAGGTTTTCAGAACCCTTGATAAATTTTATATCGAGGAGGTATTGTTGGAGGAACAAGGACCAACGTAATAGCCTCCTATTATTGTTCTTGTTCCGTTCAAGGAATATTAACGGATTGTGGTCCGTGAATATCCGTAAGGGGGTCGAGCTGGGTGTTACGTAGCATTCGAACTTCCGCAGGGCAGAGATGATAGACAGTAGCTCCTTCTCGGTGGTCGAATACTGCCTTTGGTGTTTATCTAGTTGAGCCGAGTGGTTTGCGACAGGATGTAATATCCCATCATGTTCTTGGAGTAGAACAGCTCCGACGGCTTGATCACTTGCGTCCGTCTTTCGGGTAGCGGGAGCAGTGCAGTCGGTACGGGTGCTGGTGGCTAGGAGAAGTCCCTGGATACAGTTGAATCTCATGGGACGTCAGGTTACAACGGCCAGGATTATCTCGGAACAAGGATCTGTGACTAGAAATAATTTCAGAAATTTCCTTAGCTTGATCAGGATTCAAGTGGTTAAGGTACGAAAGTAGGTTGTTCAAGATGTCGCTGTTGTTGCCGACTGTGGGAGGATCGAAATGTGGCAACGTCGGTTCGTGGACTCGTGGACGGTCGGTTGACATACGTATTTTACTGGGACCATGATTTAGCGAAAGCAATGGTTTGACTGAACTGTCTAGTGGTATTTTGGCAAGGTATGGCTTAAGCAAGTTAACATGAACAAGTTGAGTAGTTTTACGTCTGTCAGGGGTTTCTAGTACGTAATTATATTCTGACATCTTTTTCTGAATTTTATAAGGACCATGGTATTTAGCTTGAAGAGGCTGTCCAGAGATAGGAATGTATGCAAGAACCATATCTCCCTCCTTGAATTCTCTCTTACGAGATTTCTGATCAAAATTAACCTTCATTTTACTTTGTGCATGTTCAAGGTTCTTCAAGGCAAAGGAATGAATTCTGGCTAGGTTATCCTTAAGGGAAACAATATACTGGTTAATAGACTGTAAAGGTGAGGTAGAAGAAGATATGATATGGTCCTTGATTACCTTGAGGGGTCCCCTTACCTTCCTTCCATATAACAATTCAAAGGGAGAAACACCCAGAGCTTCGGATGGTGTTTCACGGAGCGTAAAGAGGAGGAAAGGCAATCCCTCATCCCAGTCACGGTCTTCCTCGTAACAGAATTTACGTAGCATATTCTTTAACGTTTGATGCCATCGTTCTAGAACTCCCTGACTGGCGGGGTGGTACGCTGTAGACAGAGACTGTTTAACATTTAATTCCTTGAGGACTTGGGTAAAGAGTTTGCTAGTGAAATTAGAACCTCTATCTGACTGTATTTCCTGAGGAATACCAAAGGAAGTAAACATGTGAGTTAAACACTTAATTACACTCTTAGCAGAAATATTCTTTAAAGGAAAAGCTTCAGGGTACCTGGTAGTGGGACAAAGAACTGTTAAAATGTACTGGTTACCCTTCTTGGTTTTAGGCAACGGGCCTACTATGTCAATCACTAGTTTCTGAAAGGGTTCACTAGGTACTTTAATGGGTTGAAGGGGATACGGAGGAATAGACTCGTTTGACTTGCCTACTATTTGGCAAGTGTGGCAACATTTAACGAATCTACTTACCTCTGCTTTCATGCCAGGCCAAAAGAATTCTGACAAGAGTCGTAAATAAGTTTTCTTAATACTTAAGTGTCCTGAGTGTCCAGCATGAGCAATCTCTATTACCTGAGTCCTCAAGTTAACAGGTAGAACAATTTGATGACATTCTGCCCAGGTATCATCATCAGAAAGGTGACGAGGTTTATACAATCTCATTAGTATTCCTTCGTGCAAATAAAAGGAAGGAGTATGTAAGATATCCTCCTTGGGAATGGTTTTATTGAACAAGGGAACTAGTGAAGGGTCGTTCTGTTGAGCCTCTTTGATGCTCAGCTCGGAGGGTAGTGTAAGCGGGGTGGTTGGGGTGGTTGGAGAGTTAAGAGTTGGTTGGTTAGCTGGCGCTTGGGATCGTGTGATAGCACAGGTTGGAAATAGGTTGGGTTGGGTTTGATCTATGGTAGAAGTTGGGTTATATGGTAGGGGAGAATTAGAAACAATTAAAGGAGGATGTACTAGTTCTCCTGCTAGATCGTTACCTAATATAAAATCTGCTTCAGGAACAGGTAGGGTTGCCGTTTCACTTACTCCTACGGAGACAGTATCCTTGATGAGTCCACAGTTCAGGTGCACCTTTGCCAGAGGTACTGAGAAGGGATTGTGGAAGTCCTGCAAGTATACACGTTCTCCTGTATAATTACGTTGGACTCCCGGCAGTGCTGACTGAAGTAGCAGGGACTGTGCTGCTCCTGTGTCCCGTACTATTCGGAGGTTGTGTTCTACGTGGTCTGGACCAAGTGATACTGTTCCCGTTGAACGGAAGGGCTGAAAAGGATATACAGAATTGGCAGTAGAATGGTTAAAGGAAGCTACAGATTTTATATTCTTTTGAGCTACTTTACATTTTGGGTCTGGGCAATTTGCAATTACATGTCCTGGTTTCTTACAGAAGAAACAAAGAGGGAAACTAGGGCTATCAATTTTCCCATCTTTACTACCACTAGATGGTTTTACATGAGGTTGTTGGCGGTTACTGTCCTTTCCAACATTTTTGTGAATCAATGAGAGGGTATCAGTCAATTTGGCTGCTTTCATAAGGTCAAATTCCTCCTTGTCAACAATGTGAATTTTCAAGTAGTGAGGAATTTTACGCACGAATTCCTCTAACGCGATCAAGTTCACTACTTTCTCAAGATTATCGGCTGATGCCGATTTAATCCACTTTCTTAACGCTCGTAGTTTGTCTGACGCGAATTCCATGTATGTCTGATGGCTAAGTTTGTTTGAATTTCGAAATGTTTGTCGATAACCTTCGGTGGAAATTTCATAAGCGGAAAGAATTGTCTGTTTGACCGTTTTCTTAATCAGTGTTATTTTCCAGATTGTTACATACTTGTAACGCTTTTGTGGACAACTTTGGTTTAACTAACCATATCCAATCTGCTTGGGGAATTGCAAAATGTTTACTTACATCTTCAAATTCTCGAAAAAATAAGGTTGGATTCTCGTCTGAGAAAGAGGGAATAAGTTTGGTGTACTGCAAAATATCTAACTTACTTGAATTTGAAACCACTTGTTGACTTGGGGTCGATAGTTCGAGTCGTTTCATTTCAAGTTCGTGTTGTCTTTGCTCTCTATCTTTATCATACTCTCTTTGTTCTCTGTCATACTCTCACGCTGCACTTCGAGTTCCTTAATTTGCAGTTCATGTTTCATCTTCCTTTCAAGTATCTGATACTCTAGAGGGTCTAATTGAGTCTCTTTCGTAGGGCTAATGTCTAATTTGGCTGCAACTATTTGTTCTAAGCGTTCAAATTCTCCGTCTTCGTCTTCCGTTTTCTTTAACTGATCTATGTGACTCAATATTAGTTGAACTAATTCAGTTCTACTAATGTTCGCTGGATATGTTAATTCCCATCTTGTTGCTATTTCTTTTAGACATTCTTTATTTGGGTTCTGAATTATCAGTTCTTCCACCGAGGGGTTCTCAACAAAATTTTCGATATTCAGTTCTGACATCGCGAAATTTTTACTCGCTAACAGTTGCTACTCAGCAAGGTAGAACGCTTGGTTCGCTTACGTGGTATACCGGACAAGAGATACAAGTAGAATTATAATACTCGACTCCCACGAATATTATAAATCTTTGGGACAGAATACATTAACCAAAACTACATGCCGTAAGTAGGATAGAATGAACGTTCTCACACGTATCCTAAACGGATCCTACTTCAGTACTCTTACGAAATTTACAGCTGCAAGAGTTTAACGTGGTCATGTGCAATGGCGTATTTACGATTAACTGAATTACGGTACTGGGG
>NW_027467499.1:0-10000 GCF_046742065.1 Oratosquilla oratoria
TGGTGAAGCGGGTCGAGTTCATCCTCAGTCTTGCTATGGCGATTTCCTCCTGTCTGTTGTTTCTGTATGATGTCGACCAGTCTGTTATGTATTCCTTTTGTTTGTGCAAGGTTGTTCCACTGGAGTTGCCAGTGGGCGTGTAATTGTTTCCTTAGTATGGAATTGAAGGTTCCTATGTCCAGGGGTATGTCTGTAATAGTCTTTTTCTAAGGCAGATTTGGCTAAGGTGTCCGCTTTCTCATTCCCGAAGATCCCAATGTGGCTGGGAACCCAAGAGAGAATAATGGACTTGTTGGTCGTCGACAATGTGCTAATGATTTTGCCCAGGAGAAAATTCGGTAAAATTTTACTTTCGACCATTGTAGGAATATAGCAATACAAAATTAAATAGTAATTTTGTCAATTAAAATGTATCAACGTAATATGCAATTTTGTGTGCGGAAATAGAAATAAAAATACGTTGCTACAAGCTAAATATGGTAATGAACGAAGTCGGTAGCATAGGGTCGGGACGCCATCTTGTCGTCTGTCAATTGTTTGTCGTCTGCCCGGTCTACTTGAAACGTCAGTTTCAAGTAGACGTAACTTTCAAGATGGACATCACTTTGTGTACAGGTTGTGCTCCCACTCCAGGTGACGTTAATAAGCGCTGTTATAAAGATAACAAATCATCTGTAATATTTCTGCGAGAGCACGGGATTCTGCCGTGCACGGTAAATTGCCCCAGGTGTAACAAACCGTGCTGGTTCCGTGAGGATCGTCATGCCTGGGTGTGCAACAACCCTATAACACAATCAAAGAGAAAGAAGAAAAAACAATGCACATATACGGTCAGTGACTACAAAGGCACCTTTCTGGAAGGAAGTCACATCCAACCGTGGCAATTGGTGTGCTTCATTAATAAGTGGGTGCTCAAGAATTTTTGTCACGAAGACGCAATCCGTGACTTTAACATATTTACAAAGACTAGTGTAGACTGGCGGAGTTTTTGCAGCGAGGTGTGTGAAGACTGGTTCAACCACCAATAGCCAGTTGGTGGCCCTGGGATTGTGGTTGAGATAGATGAGACTCTTATCTCTCGAAGGCACACCAACGTAGGCAGGATTCTGTCTCACGTGTTGATGTTCGGTGGAATTGAGAGGGAATCCAAAAAGAGATTTCTTGTTCCACTGCTAGATCCTGAGGGAGAAAGGCGAGACCAAGAAACTCTCCTGCCAATAATTCGGCGCTTTATTAGGCAAGGGTCTGTGATCGTGAGCGATTGTTGGCGTGCATACCGCAGTCTCTGGGACATCGGGTACACTCACCTCGCTGTCGACCACTCTGAAAACTTTGTCGCGCCAGGGGACCCTCAGGTACACACCTAAAATATTGAGAGGCTTTGGCGCGACGTCAAAGAGTGGGTACTGAGACCTGGTATACGGCCTCGGTACTTCCGACAGTACCTCGCAAGGTACATTTTCATGAAGGAATGTCATGGAGCGGAGATTCATGCATTCCTTCAAGCTGCAAAATATTTGTATACTCCGCAAGCTGAGAGAGTGGTTGAAAAGCCCGCCAACGTCTCTCACGACGACGACGACGAGGACCAGCCGGATGATATCTAATTTGCAGGTAATGATTTATTAAACACAGGTTAGGTTAGTTTAGTTTAGTTTTAGACAAATTTATCGTTCATTTCTCCGACGTCGGCATTTACCATAACAAACATGGCGTACCATTCGTCGTACACGACTTCGTTACTTAAGAAATCTGTTGTAGCAACGTAATTTTATTTTCATTTCCGCACACAAAATTGCATATTACGTTGATACATTTTAATTTACAAAATTACTATTTAATTTTGTATCGCTATATTCCTACAATGGTCGAAAGTAAAATTTTACCGAAAATTCTCCATATGGTTACATCTCAATTGCTTGCAGTGCGCTCAAAGAGTCTTTGAATATGTCAGATTGAGCATTTTCTATGGCTTTGTATATGCCGAAGAGTGCGATTTATATGCTCGTATGGTCCGGCAATCTGAACATCATCCGGGTTTTGGTGCTGTATAACCCTGTCCCAGTTTTGTGACCGCACTTGGAGCCATCCGTGTACAGTGCCCTTTGGTTATTGTACTTGTTAATAATTTCTAGGGTCTTCCGTTGTAGTTCTTCTATGGAAGACGATTTCTTCCTGAGGTCCTGGTTGGTATTGACGTTCAGGGCGATGCTTTTCCACGGCGGTGGGTACGTATGTTCCATCTTTTCTATTGAGCACAGTGGCACTGAATACTGCTCGCACAAGAATCGGATCCTGATGGAAAGGGGATTTAGGCTGGAGTTGGTGAAGTGCTCGTGCTGGTTTACCGTGTGCTTGCAGGGATGTCGTTGGTTGCGAAGCACTTTGGCGGCGTATCGGAGTGCGAGGTGCTCGCGCCTGTAGTGGAGGGGGGGGGGTACATTTGCTTCAACCTCCAGCCTTTCGATTCTTGTGCAGCTTAATGCTCCAAGTGCTATTCTTAGGCCTTTGTTTTGGATGATGTTCAGGGGTTGTAACGTGGTTGGTGTTGCCGAACCATAAATCTGACACCCATAGTCTAATTTAGATCTAATCAGGGACTTATAAATCATGAGCAGGGATTTTCTATCTGCTCCCCAATTTGTGCCCGTTAGTTTACGTAGCAAATTAATTCTCTTGTTGCACGCATCAACTAGATATTTTACATGGGGCTTCCAGTTTAGCCTGGAGTCCAGTTTCAGGCCAAAGAAAAAGGTTGAATTTTGTACTGGAATGGGATTACCATGTAATTGCAGATTTATTTCTGCTTGGGCTCTGCGTGAAAATACAATCACTGTTGACTTTAATTCCGAAAACTTAAATCCCCATTTGTCAGACCAGTCCTGGAGCGAGTCCAGGGCCAGTTGTACGCGAGAGCCGGAAAACTTGGCGTTCGGTGAGGAATGCCAGATTCCGACGTCGTCAGCGTATAATAAGTATTTAAGGTTCCGTGGTGGAGCGGGTAGAATATCGTTTATGAGCAACATAAATAAAGTGGGACTTAACACACTTCCCTGTGGTACGCCATTTTCTTGTGTGCGTACTGTTGAATAATAGTTTTGATTTTTAACCGAAAAAGTTCGTTCTTTTAAATTTTTTTGAATGAAAATAGGGAGATTCCCTCTAAGGCCAAGTGCATAGAGTTTTTCGAGGATACCACGTCGCCATGACATGTCGTAGGCTCTTTCTAAATCTAAAGAACAAGCAACAAGGTATTCTTTCCTCTCGAAAGAGGAGAGGATATCTTGTTCTAAGTTGACCAAATGGTCAAGACTACTTCTATTTTTCCTGAAACCACATTGGGCAGGAACTATTAAATTTTGGGACTCTAGGATGAATTTTAATCTGTTATTGGCCATACGTTGTAATACTTTGCATAAGCAGTTGGTAAGCGCTATAGGGCGATAAGAGGAAGGACTCTTTGGGTCCTTCCCCTTTTTGAGAATAAGTATGACGTGGGCATGTCTCCATGTTTTTGGGAAGTCTTGACTAATCCAAATTGCGTTGTATATTTCTAGTCATTTTTTCAGTGAAATTGAATTCAAATGTTGCAGCATCTCATACCTAATCCCATCTGGGCCAGCAGAGGTTCCTCCACACGAGCTTAAGGCTTGTTCAAGCTCGTGTAGTTGGAAGGGGGTGTTATAGTCATGGTGTGTCTGTGTATGGGAGATCAGTGGTTCTGCTTTCCGTCTTTGTTTGTTGTAAAAAGGTTGGATAATAGTTATTCGTGTTGCTTGTTTGCGTGAACGTGTCTGCGATTGTGGTCAGGGTCTTGATTTTAGGGGTATATTTGCCGTCGATTTTTCGAACGGCTGACCAGATTTGTGTTAGAGGAGTGTTTGCGTTTATTGTGGAGATGTAATCACGCCAAGACTTTCGTTTGGCCTGTTTGGTGGTTCTACGGGCCTCTGCTTGCGTCTTTTGAAAAGTAATAAAGTTCGATGCAATGGGGTTATTTTTAAGTTCGGTAGGCCCTATTCCGCTTGCAAAGTGCTTTTCTGCAGTCTGATGTCCACCAAGGAACTCTATGCTTGTGAAATACCGAGGTTTTTGGTATATGATTAAGAGCTGAATTCAAAATGGAGTTTGATAAATTTGATATCTTGATATCCATATTATCCCCTGTGATGTTGACGTTGGTGGTTGTGCGATACATTTCCCAGTTGGCTTTTTTGATGTTAAATTTGGGACAGGGAGGGGGTGGGTTGTCTCCGTAGGCTGGAGGAGCCGTAGTGTGGTCACCCCCTATTTTTAGGATTACTGGGAAATGATCGCTAAGCATGGTGTCGTCATGCGTGCTCCATTGGAGAATGTCAGACAACGCAGGAGATGATATGGATAAATCAATGCATGGAAAGGAACCCCTAGTATTGTCTACACGAGTGGGACTGCCAGTATTTAGGAGGACCAGGTTGTTGTTATTGAGCACCTCGTCCATCTGCTCCCCTCGAGGAGACGTGTGATGGTGGGAGTTGAAATCTCCCACTATCAGTTTGTGGTGGGGTAGTTGTCTAATCAACTCGTTAATCTCCACTAGTGGGAATTGAGGGTCGGGAGGTAGGTAGATGGAGCAGATGGTGACTAGTTTGTTTTGCAGTTTTGTTTTGATTGCGACTGCCTCCAAGTTAGTAGATAGTGGTAATTCCACTTGGGGAAGGCAGTCGCTGACTGCAACTGCGACCCCCCCTCCAGGCGCTAACCTGTCCTTCCTATATATGGAAAATTTTCTTAGTGTGAACTCTATACTAGGCTTGAGGAGTGTTTCCTGTAGACATATTACTGAGGGGTTGTTTAGGGAGTTAAAAATTACAAGGTTATTTACTTTACTTCTAACACCTAGGCAATTCCACTGGATTATTTTCATTTTTATTCATTTATTTATTTATTTATTTATTATTATTATTATTATTTTATTTGTTTATTTATCGGCTTCGGTTTCTTCCTTTCCTGGCCTTAGTGGGAGAGGTGTGTTTAGCCCCGGATTTTCGTTCTGGGGTAGAAATGGGACTTAAAAGTCGCTTATTAGAAACGGAGGTCTCCATATGGACATCCTCTTCCGTACGTGTAAGCACACGCTTGGGAAGCTGTGGGATGGCCGGGGAAGGAAGGTGCGAATGAGTTTGCTTGGTAGTTGGGCGTTGATCTTTTTCCTTGTTGGAGTGTTTGCTCTCTGTGTTTCAATGGTTCTATAAGTTTTCTTTACTGCCGAAGCATAGGAAGTTGCTCCGGAGGTACTAGTTGGGGTAACTAGCCTTTCCATCACACGCTTCCTTGCTTCGTAAAAGGATATGCCACAAGTTGCTTTTTCCGTACAAATTTGTTTTTCTATATTGAAAGTGGGACAGTCTCGGGAGGTGGATGCATGGTTGTTATTGGAGGGGCAGTTAACACATTGAAACACCTTAGCAGAGCAAGCATCCATAGAATATTCGCCTGCACACTTACCGCATATGACTGATTGTTTGCTGCAGAATTTGGCAAGGTGACCATATTTGAAACATTTGTTGCAGCGTAAAGGGTTAGGGACATATGGTCGTGTTGGGACATGAACGTATCCAATTTTGACGTGGTCAGGGAGGGTTGTTGAATTGAAAGTGAGAATTATGAGAGGCGTGTTCACTCGCATGTTCCTTTCTCGGTCCTGTCGCGTTATAAATTTAACATCTAATATTCCTTCAGATTTCATTTCATCGAGGATTTCACATTCCTCCATGGTCATCAAATATCTGCAGTGGATTACTCCTCTGCAGGAGTTGAGTGACCTAGGGAGGGATGCAACAGCATCGAAGGAATGAAACTTCCTGGCCTTGAGAAGATCGCGTGTAGCTTTCCCAGAGTTGGTGGTAACTTGGAGGTCTCCGCTTAGTTTTTTAACTTGGCTAATATCATTGGTAAATTGAGAACATTTTTTAAGCATAAATGGGTTGAGGTCAGCTAATCGGGTTTGGTCAGAATGAAGAAACACGTGTCTAGCCTTGTCCGGGTCGCACTCACGTCAAACATGAGGCAAACCCGTGTGCGTTTCTCGCTGTGTACGTGTTACTGCCAGTCAACAGTTGCCAGATGTCGCTAGCCATTTATAGAATCGTCCTGTTTTCAAAAAAGGATGTGTTTGTTGGATAATCATTTCACTTTGTGTTAAATTAATAATTAACAATTAGACTCTATAGGTAACGTTTATTCTAGTTCTAGTTAGGTATATAATTTCAAATATGATAATGATGCCATAAGATAGCGCTGTGCAGGATTTTGCAAATAGAAGTACGTGTATCTGCAAACATATAGTCACGTGCTGGGAGGTTGGTACGATGCATTGCATGTAGCTAGATAATGTAGGCCCTTGTGGACACTTAGTTGTAAGCCGAGGTATTTAATATATACTATAATAAGGAGCAATGTGCCTCTGTGTATACTTCTTTCTGTGTGTGGTTGTGTACGTAATGTCTGACAAATAAGATACGCCGGAAAAACGATCTTCAAGAAAAAGTGAAGATGAAAATAGTGTGATTCAAAACTTAAACATTAAAAAAGACTAGGTAATAAAATCCTTATATGTCATTTGACAGTGACTAGGATGCGCTTTTGGTTGAAAACATAACAATTGAAAATGTTATATCAAAAGTAATCGCCTAAGCAACGAAATAATAAATTTATTTCGAAAAAATGTTCATTTTGATTTATTAATAAATAGTTAAAGGAGATCGAAATCGAATAACACGCAAATGAAATTACTGTAATAGCAAGCTATAAATGATGGAATTATTTGGAAGTTAAGAGAAATCAGAATCCCGTGATTTTCAGGGGCGTTTACACTAGTATTTCATAATCTTCCTAAATAATAAATAAATATGTAACTGTATTCTAAAATAAAGGCAATTACCTAGAGAATATTTATTTGAATGCCTCATGCTAAATTGTTTTCATTAATCATTAGTATTTATTTGTGATTGATTTGAAATAAGTTAGGTATAGGAAATGAAACAGTAATATGGAAACATCAATGTATTTTAGCATTTGGTACATTTTTGATATGTTCAAGGCTAAATTCCTTTTCCTTTTTGTTATCTTGCCTTTCAGTAAGGCAGCTTTGCCTCTTGGTTGGCCAAACTGACGCCTAGCAATGGTCGTTGGCTGACGAGGAATTTTTCTCTTTGCCGCCTCCGATGCCTTAAAAATAGTGCAACCTGCAGTCAGAAGGAAAGTAGTAACCTGCGCAGGATTTCTGCAGGCTTTCAGCCTCTGTTCAAATACCGCAAAGGAGCTTAGCATGCAGGTGCTTTTAGTTCTCTTTAATTCTCTATTGATCATGCTTGTGAACTCATCAATGCTGGTGTCAATTGATTGATTTTCATTTGTTGTCTCTGCGGAGGTCTCGATAACGAGAGCTACATCTCCTTGCTCATCGTCACATGCAGCTGGTTCTTTATTACCATGAGATACTGCATTAACAGGTGTATCAGCAAATAAGCCATCTAAAAATTCGATGTCGGCATCGGTTTGTCGCCGTATATCACCTTATACAAGACTTCTTTTTCAGCAACAGTGCAGACGTATAGTTGTGGAAGGCGAACTGCGCTGTACTGCGACGCTGCTAATTGATGTTTGCAAACGCTTCCTGTGTTTCCACAGAGGCAGCTGCACATGCCGGTTGAGAGGTCCACATTGTAACAAATGCCCTCTTGTGAAGCTGACTTAACCGTATAAACTGTTCCTCCAGCATGAGTGACAGCGCACATTGGAATGGTGCTGGTGGAAGGTTCGCAAGAACTGTCCTTTTTGAGGAGGACATCTGACAACCGTAGACGAAGGTAATTGTTGTAAACGTCAGCCATTACCAACAGCAGCTGTGCACCGTTGTGTGCCTTGTTCCTGTACACAATTAGGAAATAATCATTACAATTATGAATTTGTTAATTACAAGAATTCCTATTATTAAAAATTTACATTAAAATTACGCTCAAATCTAAGGCTAAAGTAAGTGGGTTGCATACATCAAACATCTAAAATCAAGTATTTGACCCCTACCATACGGTGCCGCACACGTAGGCGTCATGAGGAGCAAGTGGATTCGCGACGCTACCATATCGGAGTCTTGATTATATTATAGTCGCCCCTGTGTTTTTACATTCTCCCTAATCTGCTCTTAATCACATTCTCTGTGGTTTTCAAAATTCACGGGTGAAAGAGAGAACGATAGATACAAGCGGTGACTATATTTTATGATGCGAGTATTATTACGACACGTCGTACGGCTGGCAGCTAATGCTGCCCACGAGATTTAAGTCCCGTAGTGAAGTGGAGTTGCTGCAAATGACATATAAGGATTTTATTACCTAGTCTTTTTTTATGTTTAAGTTTTGAATCACACTATTTTCATCTTCACTTTTTCTAGAAGATCGTTTTTCCGGCGTATCTTATTTGTCAGACATTACGTACACAACCACACACAGAAAGAAGTATACACTGAGGCACATTGCTCCTTATTATAGTATATATTAAATACCTCGGCTTACAACTAAGTGTCCACAAGGGCCTACATTATCTAGCTACATGCAATGCATCGTACCAACCTCCCAGCACGTGACTATATGTTTGCAGATACACGTACTTCTATTTGCAAAATCCTGCACAGCGCTATCTTATGGCATCATTATCATATTTGAAATTATATACCTAACTAGAACTAGAATAAACGTTACCTATAGAGTCTAATTGTTAATTATTAATTTAACACAAAGTGAAATGATTATCCAACAAACACATCCTTTTTTGAAAACAGGACGATTCTATAAATGGCTAGCGACATCTGGCAACTGTTGACTGGCAGTAACACGTACACAGCGAGAAACGTACACGGGTTTGCCTCATGTTTGACGTGAGTGCGTCCGGGTCGATATTGGGGTCGTCAGGGGAGGTCTTCCTAGTTTGCAGGGATGGAGTTGAGGACTCCATCCTGCGCGTTGGGGTGTGGGGACGAGCCCCCTGGTACACAGAAAAATGTGCTCAGCAGAGCAAAAGAATATGATATAACGGGGTCACACAGTTTCCTTTGGCGACTGGTGACAGCCACGTAGTAGGACCACTGTGCAGTGCTGTCGCTTTTCTACATAAGCTAATTCTACACGTTTTCTATTTACCTTGTAAAAGAGAAAACGATGTTGTTATGGGACACCTCGCTAAAGGTGATAGGGCCTATATAATTGTACCTTTAATTTTTATTATTTATTTTGCTCCAAATCTTTAAATTAAATGAATACTCGGTTAATTCATTAAATAAGGGGTTATGATAAATTTTTTAACTAAGGTTACAATTTATTTTAGAATCTATCGGCACACTGGTAACAAAGCATTATTAGGATTAAATTTAATGCATCCCCCATCAGCCTTGACCGCTTCAGATACCTTTATTAAAGCAGTGAGTGAGGGGATCTGTAAAGAATTTCGAATAATTGTTTTGATATTTCCGACAATTGAAAAAAGTCTTTCGGCGTCAGCATTTGATGTAGGCAGTACGAGGACTTGTAGAGCGAAGAGTGCAAAATGTTAATATTTTTTATGGCCAGTGTGGTCTTCAAAATCCATAATTTTTATGAAAAAATCTTCTGCACTGAGGCGTTTCCATTCTTCAGGAAAATTTACAAAATCAAGTTTGCGCCATTCATCATCGAGCTCATTTATACTTCCTGAAAACAGTCGTGGTACAGCTTTTGTTAAATCTACAAGCGTATTCATTTCATCCCTCGTACGTTTGTCCATTATTTTTTTGGGTGATAAAAAAGATGCCATTTTCCATAGGTCGCTATCAATTGGGAACCTTTTTTTGACTTGCACCGCCATTGTGATGAGGAAATCCTTACATCATGTTTTCACATCTGTTATTAATGTAGGATGTTTTAAGGTTGACTGGTCCTAGAATAATTGGTGCATTTCGGGTCCCAAATAAATTTGATTGGTTGGT
>NW_027467499.1:15000-35000 GCF_046742065.1 Oratosquilla oratoria
AGAGAAAGAGGGGGTGAAAGGGAGGAGGGGGAGAGAGAGAGAGAGAGAAAGAAAGAGGGGGGGGGGCGAGAGGTGAAACGGAAAAGTCACTTTCACTTAAATGAAACCACAATAGACGTACAACCTGTGCCTGTCGTCAGAGGATATCTACATATATGCATAAGCGTTTTTTTATATGTTATCAATTGATCAATTTATTTTTGATGCATATTATGCATAGGATTAGATCAACACGAGTATCCTTATTGTGGGGCTATTTCCACATAATTTAAACAATGTGACCCATATTAAACTACACTGATCTTCAGGAAGATGAAAATGATAATGATGACGGCTATTTCTACATAATATAAACAATGTGACCTTTATGACACTAAACTGGTCATCAGGAAGGTGGATGTAGAGGTGGTGGTGATGATGATGATGATGATGATGATGATGATTATGGTAGTGGTGATGATAAAAATGATGATGATTATCGTTATTGTTATTATCATTGTCATCATCATCATCATCATTATGTCCAGGTAAACACTACATACCCTAAAGTAATTGCATAGTACCCAAAGGGTTCATGGAAACCATTTGCCCCAAATTGAGATAACCAACTGGCCACAACGACCAAGTACACCATTTTCGAAAACATACGAAGAGTGTCCAGAGGATTTGAGGGAGTGCCAACAATGACCACCAGCTCGAAGGCCATTTTTCAGGTCTTCGGCAAAGCCCTTCGCGCGGCTTCGAAGAAGCTTCGCCAGGCTTTAAGAACCATTTGCTGCTGTGAAGCCTCAGCACAGCGAGCTTCACAGGACAAAATGACACAGGTAGACTTCGAGGAAAGGGAAGTTGATGGTGGTAAAGAAGGACTCTTGCAACCGGAAGACAGGAAGAACCTTCTCGAAGAACGAGAGACGCTGCAAGAGATCCAGAAGACTTCTGTCTCTCATGAAGACTCTTCCCAACGGTTTTCCGACAGGACTCACGAGCCCGAAGTAACTGAAGAGGCTCCTACTCCTCCTGAAGAAGTTTGCAAGGAGGAGATCGTGGACATGAAAAAACAAGAGGAAAACAACTCCATTGCATCCACGGAAAGCAATGCAATGCTTCAAAAGCCTTCTGAGGGTGAAAAGGAAGACAAGAAAACAGAGGAGAAAAGAATTCCCTCAACTTCCGCGATTGACCCCGTTCCAAAATCGTTCCAAAATCCGATGGAGGATTTGGAAAGAATGTCCACCCACAAGGCCATAAGGAAAATGGCCGAATCTGAAAGAAAGCCTCACATCAAAACTGCATCCACGGAAATCACTGCAATGCTTCAAAAGCCTTCTGAGGTTGAAAATAAAGACCCAGAAGCAGAGGAGAAAAGAGTGCCCTCAACTTCCGAGATTGGCCCCGTTCAAAAATCGTTCCAAAATCCGATGGAGGATTTAGAGAGAATGTCCACCCACAAGGAACGAAGAACTCGCAAATATAAGACCTATTTGGCAGAAGTGAAGAGAGAAGAGTTTGGTAAAGAGTCTCAAACCAACTCTGCACTTCAACGAAAAGCCAAAAGGAAAATGGCCCAATCTGCAAGAAAGCCTCACATCAACTCAAGTCACACACCAGACAACCCTCGGACTGGTAACAACACCAAAACCAGAGGCCACAACAACTATAGAAAAAAATCAATACAATTATCAATCAAATCATGAAAACAATACCCCTTGCCAGTACCACCCAAACTACGATACTATGAGGGACCAGGTACACAACTCAAGGCAAATGGTTTACTACAACTACCCGAACTACCACTACAACGCCCGAGGCATTCACGACCACGATACCAGGAGGGGCCAGGTACACAACTCGAGGCAAATGGTGTACTACAACTCGGGGCAAATGGTGTACAACACGAGCCAAATGGTGTACCACAACACGAGCCAAATGGTGTACTACAACTACCCGAATTACTACTACAACGCCCGAGGCATTCACGAAGAGGGTCAAAGCACTCGAAACCGTTCCTATCGCGGCTAAAACCAAAATCGAAGACGTTTTCGACATTAAGATTTAAAAGGAAAATGGCCCATAAACTAATTACAATCAAGTCGGCACGATTCAAAGCAGCCAAATCATAAACGCCTCCACGAGACCATATAATACGGCGACTACTATATGTGCTAGTACAATAAAAGTTATCTACATAATAAATTCCTGTTGATATAGATCTAAATCGGCCCGGAAACCGGGAATCCCTCAAGGGGACACGTTCCCTCCGGCCCCTGATTAGCTGAGAGAGTGGTGACGTGACGGCAACGGAGACGACTGATTTGGCCAAGAGCGGTGACGTGACGGCAACAGAGACAATCGATTGGTCGAAAGCGTCTGCGAGCGAAGCGAGGTCACCCGAAGTGCCTTAGGCGTAGCGGGGTCGGACGTAGCCTGTGTGTGTGTGTGAATATCCCGTTATCGTGTGGTTCACCTTTCTCACTCACAGGATGTGGGTATTATTCAGTATTCTTTCCTTGTGAAATATATCCCGACCTAAGTTTATACTTTGCGGGCGAGCGAAACAGATTCTCTCCGGATGGGTTTTTGCATATTCATTCATAAATGAAACCTACCTACTCTCCTTCCTCTCATCGGTAATGGTGGTCTAGCCTGTAATCTGTGTGTGTGTGTGTGTGTGCGCGCGCACGTATGTATGTGTAATTCACCTTGGTCTTGGATCACGTGTTGGACTCGTGCTCGACAGCTATTTCCCCCCTGGAATAGAGCTCAGAGCTCGTATGACCGATCTATGGGTAATGGTGTAACCACGCACACACGCACCCAACTCCCCGCCCACGAGCAGTAGTCGTCACTCAGGTCAGGTCAACCGGGTAGCTGCTTCAGTTAGCGATATGGCGAGTGAATGTGTCACTGTGTTCAGCGCCGAAGAGGTACAATCTCTACTTAGTAGAATTGAAGCCTTGGAGGATGCTGTTAAGTGCCTTAAAGAGGAGAATCGAGTTCTCCGCTCGAAGGCCCATAATACGGAAGACAAAATTAGCGGTGAGCATGGATGGAATACGTTGAGAAATAAGTTGCGGAAAAGTGGAAAAAGTCCTCACCAGCCCCACTGAAATGCAAAAACTCGTTTCAAGTGCTGGCAAATCTGCAGGAAGAAAGAACTAATGAAATCCAAGAGAAGAAGGAAAGGGCAGACGCTGGATCCCTGCCCACAGGTAAGATTTTGGTAGTAGGAGACAGTCAAGTGAGGTATTTAGACAGGGTTTTCTGCGACAAAGATAGGAAACATAGGACGCAGGTGTGTTTCCCTGGCGCGGGCATAGGAGATGTTAGAGATAGGATTGAAGAGTGTCTAGTAGGGGAAGGTAAGGACCCAGTAGTTTGCTTAAGTGCCGGAGGAAATAATATAGGTAAGTTAGGGAGTGAGGAATTATTTGCGCGGTACCGGGATGCGCTAGACAGGATCAGAAATAGGGGAGGTGTTCCTGTAGTATGTGGAATCCTTCCGAGGGGTAGAGTTGGAGGCATGTGGCATTCCAGGGCTATTGCAATGAATTGCAGGCTGGCAAAACATTGTAAGGCCAATGGATGGGCATTTGTCGACAACTGGGACCGCTTTTATGGTAAGAATCACCTATACACAAGGGACGGAGTGCACTTGTCTCCCAGAGGATTTCGGCTCCTTGCTGAATCCCTTGAGCGAGAAGTAGGCATCCTACAGGGTTTTTTCGGGTAGATTATGTGGGAGTAGGGGGGAAAGTATCGGAATACAGTTTAGGCAATAGAAACAACTTAGAGGACTGTGTAAAAAATCACCAAAACAGGTGGAGGGAAGATAAACTTAAAGTTTACTATACAAATAGCAGGAGCATAATTAACAAAATTGATTTGCTGCGAGGTAAAGCATGCGTAGAAAATTTCGATATTATAGCTATTACTGAATCCTGGATCAACATGGCTGATAAACATTTCCTTCTGGAAATCGAAATAGAAGGATATAAGTTTTTTCATAAGGATAGGGTCGGCAGGAATGGGGGAGGTGTAGCACTTTTCGTTAAAAATACATTAAACTGTATTATCAACAATTCGATTAAGGAAGAGGACTGTACGGAATCTATTTGGGTAGAGATTATAGGCAAGAATAAGTTATTATTGGCGTCTTGTATAGACCTCCTAACCTCAGCATTGAGCAGACTGATTCCCTGATTCATGAAATTCACAGAGCGTCCAAGTACAAAAACGTGGGGGATTTTAAATATAGAAACATTGTCTGGGAAACTTTAATAGATCATGAAGCGAAGAAATTCCTAGATGTGGTGCAGGATAATTTCCTAAAACAAATGATTACCGATCCTACGCGGGGACAAAATACCCTGGACTTAATTCTAACAAATAATGAGCACCAAATTAGCAGCGTAATAGTGGGAGATAGTCTTGGCTTTAGCGATCATCAAAAAATAAGATTTAATGTTATTTGGGAAAAAATAAAAAGTACGAATAACGTTCAAGTACCAGACTTCAGGAAAGCAAACTTTGACATTATAAAAACCTATTTGAAATTGAATACGAAAAGCCAGGCGGACGTTTCAGACATTCTTGATTCTCGTTGCGGGGCTGGTAGTCAGATATGGGTCATGGAGGGTAATATGCATACCTTAGGTCAGGTCTGGGTCAAGGAGGGTAATACGCATACCTTAGCTCAGGTCAATTGGGGACGAGGGCCCAACAGTCAGGTCAGTAATTTAAATGAAATGTATAACAATCTAACTGATCTAATTATTAATGCACAAAATACATTTATCCCCCTAAAGTCAATATGGAAAAATAGCAATACTCCCGAATGGATGACGGACAGATTGAAACATGAGATCGGAATGAAAAGAGGACTTTACGTAAAAATGAAAAACGGGGAATCACACCTTAGATCAAGATATAACGAAATGGCAAAGCTGGTTAAAAGGAATACACGTTCAGCGAAACGTAATTATGAAATCAAGGTTTCCAGTCAAGCAAAATCCAACCCAAAGGGGGGCAGCGGTAGAACCCGGACCGCCGTAGTGGTAGGCGAAAACTATAACCACAGCGCCACGAAGTATGTGTGTATGCTTACGTGTGTATGTATGCGTGTGTGCTTGTGTGTGTGTGTGCGCGCGCGCGCACGTATGTATGTGTGTATGTTTGTGTGGGTGTGTGGACTGGTGAGCGTGCATTGGTATATGTTTGCATGTTTATGTTTGTGTTTCATATAATGTGCTCATTCTTAAACAGCTGCAGAAAAAGACGATAATAATGTCACGCACTGAAAATAGCAATACTTATGTTTTGTTTAGCAAATATCATACAAGCTGCAGAGTTAATCTTCAGAAATGAAAAATAAAGTCGCTTTGTTGACGTTTTGAGACAAAATATAGTTTATATATATTCTTTTTATTTCTTTCGCTACATATGACGAGTAATGATTTGGTGAATATCATTGGCACTAGCATGTCGGTTGTAGTTTCAGTTCCACCCAATTCATGAAGTAAATTACATTTTACCTTAAAAAAAAAAAAAAAAAAAAAAAAAAAAAAACCATCGTGCTTGTAAAATTTCAACACAACCACCATTTGAGTAGATCATCTGAGTCGAAGATTTAATGAGAAAAAGAAGGAGGGAAAATAAGGCACCACAAAACTACAAATTAAGAGTCATAAACTACTAAGTATTTCAGTGGCTTTGACCCATCGTTTTTCGTTCATATTTCCGAAATAACTATTCACATCAGCATAGTATGTTAGCACAACTTAATTCACACCCTGCCCTAATTTTTGACATTATAGTGCATTCACAAGTGTATTTGTTTATTGCTTTTACTCTTGACTTCAAATGTCTCGCAGCCGACACCCGTGAAGTAAATCGAACAAGTGAAGTTGTGACGTCATCTATTGTTTTCGGTTAACAATAAGGTGAAGTAAAACGCTGCACGTCAAAAGTTAATATATTGTACGAGTAAGGTACACTTCGTCTTTCCACTCTTCACCAAAGTCACGAAAAAAAATGCACTGATGCGTACAGGACGAGCTCACACAATAATCTGTTAGTGCTGCGTGACAAAGCACTCGGGATCCTATCCAAAACAGTTGCTAACTTTTATTTATCTAATTATTTCAATTTTTCATTTGCATACAGAATTTTACATTTACACACTTTCAGTTACATGACAACTTCAAATTTGATAGTAATAAAGATCTATATCCCATTCACTCAACTTTCGCATTACAATTTATATGACAATTAATTAACAGGTACAACGACTTCTAGAACTCTGGAACTCACGCTAAAGCATGCACGCACGCACACACGTACACAGAAACTACGCATTAATCTAATTCTACATGTAGTTTAATTTCTAACCAATACATGCATACAATAAACGCTCGGCCACGTGAAAGGAGCTGGCCCCAGCGACTTACAATGTAACGTACAAAAGATATAAATGCAATTAGTACATGCTGGCATATGAACATTATATATATATACATGGAGAACATACATGGAACATTAATTTAATAAAGGAAGGTAGTGGAGAACATTTTTGGCAGCTATAGGGATTGAAGGTTCAAGAAGTATGACGGTTGCGAAGATTATATGGGTGGGAGACAGGGGATGTTGAAATGGGAGGGGAGGGAGGAAGGGGTTCTGCGGGAGTCGGAGTGTCATTGTCACAGTCTACACCTCGAGAGAAAAGCTTAAGGGTGTCCAGGTGCATGATGGATTCTGTGTCTGAATGCAAGTGTTTTAGTTTGACTTTGTTTGTAGGTTCTAGTGCGAGGACACGGAAAGGACCAAGAAATTTTGGTGAAAGCTTGGAAGATGGAGAATGGTTCTGGGCATATACAATGTCACCTATTGTAATGTTAGATTCTCTAGCATTTTTATTGTGAAGACGGGCCATCTCGTCTTTAGCGAGAGAAAGAGACTGAGTAATTCTCTTGAAGAGAGAGCTGAAATTTGAAAGTGAAACCTTTACAAAATCATCAAGGTTGTAAATGGGACCTATTTCTGAAGCAAGAAGGTCATATGGGAGTCGCTTGTCGGAACCAAAGATGACAAAGTGAGGCGACTCTGATATGGACCTATTGATGGCACTGTTAAGGCAAGACTGAATCATAGGGACATGGTGATCCCAGGAGAGATGGAGATCAGAAGCGAGGTGTCGGAGAACATTGAGAATCTTTCTGTTTTGCCGTTCAACAAGGCCATTTGAACTGGGGTGGTATGCAACAATATTACATTTTGTGATTTGAAAGGACTTGCAAATATTGGAAAGAATCTCATTGTTGAATTCCGTGCCATTGTCAGAGAGAAGAACTTTGGGAGTAGTGAAGGGGCAAATAACTTTGTCAATGAATGTCTTTGCAATTGTTGTCGCAGTCTTGTCTGGGATAGGTGCAAGTATGCAAAATCTGGAAAAATGATCCATACACACAAACAGGTACTGGTTTCCACTAGAAGTGAGTGGTAATTTGAGAAGGTCAATTTCAACCATATCAAAGGGTTTGCTAGGGATTGGGTATGTCAATATTGGAACTTTACTTTGAATATGACCTTTATGGCTAGCACATGAATGACAGGCGTCAATGTGGTTATGGATATCCTTTCTCATCGTAAGCCAAAAGTACTGAAGTCTGGCCTGTGTAACACATTTGTCTTTTCCTGGATGTGCAGCAAGTGGAGAATCATGTAAAAGGAACAGAACTTCAGGTACTAAGTCAGAAGGAACTACGAGTTGTTGTACAAGTCTGTTTGGTTCATGCTTGTTGGAAAGTGTGGTTTCGTGATAAAGAACGTCATTGACAAGTCTGAAGTGTTCCAAGGAGGTAGGTAAGTCGGTAACATCAGATGTATCTCCTGACTCGAGAGAGAATATCACACGTTTCCACATTGGGTCGGATCTTTGAGCTGCTTGTATACGCGCATGAGTAAGAGTGACTGGCTGAGGGAGGGTATTGATAGCAGCAACATTTCTAGAAAGTGCGTCTACAACATGGTTTGCTGATCCGCGCACAAATGAGAAGGTGGGACTGAATTCTTGAATAGTCAAGAACCAGCGAGCAAGTTTCCCGGACAAGTTCTTGCCTCTGAAAAGTTGAAGAAGTGCCTGGTGGTCTGTATGGACTGTGACAGGATAGCCTAGAATGATTTCCTTAAAATGTCTAAGTGCATATATTACAGCAAGAGCTTCAATTTCTGTGACAGAATAGTTCCGTTCAGCTTTGTTAAGGAGTCTGCTGGTAAAGGCAATAGGGCGAAGGTGTGTGTCTTGTTCTTGCATGAGGACAGCACCAAGAGTTTGGAATGAGGCATCGGTGTAGAGAATAAAGGGTAAGTCATAGTTAGGAAAGGCTAAGACAGGAGCAGTGGTAAGGGCATTCTTTAAGTCTGCAAAGGCTTGTTCCTGGGCAGACGACCAGTGGAAGGGTACATCTTTCTTTAGTAGGGAAGTAAGAGGGGCTGCAATTTTTGAATAATTGCGGATGTACCTACGGTAATAACCTGAAAGACCAAGGAAGGAGCGAAGGTGCTCAAGGTTCGTTGGACGAGGGAAGTCAGCAACAGCTTTGACTTTATCAGGAACCGTAAGAATGCCATCAGAAGTTAGTACATGTCCAAGAAAACGAATTTCTTTCTTAAGAAAGGAGCATTTGCTGAGTTTAAGTTTAAGGTTGGCATCTGCAAGACGAGAAAAGACTTGTTGAAGGGTGTGAATGTGGTCGGGTACAGATTTGGAAGCTATTATGATGTCATCCAAATACATGAAAACATTTTCACCAATTAAGCCATGAAGTACGGTATGCATAAGTCGTGTGAAGACAGAAGGAGCAGAAGTGAGACCCATAGCCAAACGTTTGAATTGGAAATGACCAGAAGGGGTAGAGAAGGCTGTTAGAGGTCTGCTTTCCGGAGCAAGAGGAATTTGAAAATATCCTGACATTAGGTCTAAAGTTGAAAAGACAGTATTATTCTGACCAACAGAATGTAGGATTTCCTGGAGAACGGGAATGGGCGTTCTTTCGGGGACAGTGATTTTGTTAAGCTCTCTAAAATCAACAACAGGTCGAAATGTACCATCTGGTTTGGGAACAACAAATAGGGGAAAATTCCACTCAGAAATAGAAGGTTCAATGATATCTTGGGCAAGCATGTCTGCAATGAGCTTGTCCACAATCTTGCGCTTACTGTGCGGGAGTCTATAAGCCGGAATATAGCAAGGTTTAGAGCCATCACGAAGGGGAATGTGGTGGTGAATGAGGTCTGTAGAACCTAGGGATTCACCTGGCAAGGCAATGACATGGCGAAAGGCATTGCATAAAGAAGTTAATTCCTGTTGAGCATCGGGGAAGTCAAGGGTTTTGAAGTGAGATGCGTCAATAGGAACCTGTGCTTGATGCACATCGGAGTTAATGGTACAAACTGGCAAGGAAGAATTTTGGTCATCTATGACTTTTACTCTTGAAGGATACACAAGAAAATCACATAAGTTAGTACCAAGTTTGAGGTGGAGGGGAGCATGAGTGTCATTGGCAACAAGAAAAGACGTATGACCTTTCTTGGAGGTAGTGCATAAGGCTGACATTAGTGATATGCCTTTGACACGTGTGGATTCTGGCATACAGAGAACATCACATTCCGGAGCTTGGAAAATGCGAAGCTGCACTTTGAAATACTCATGTGGTGGAAGAGTCACAGGTCTTGTTAACACTGCATGAGTAGTGCGACACATTGTGGAAAGCACATCAGAGACAGGGGAGGAGGTAATTACTAAATCATCCAAGGAAGGAGAAATCTGTCTTTCTGTTGGAGAGAATTCTGTAGAAGGGGGAGAACATTTGGTATTCCTTTTCCTTGATTTAGGCATGCGAGAAGAACGCAAACGCTTTGTACGGGTGGGAACTTTGTGCAAGGTCTGTTCACTAGAAGGAGGAAGTGAATTCTGAAGAGAAAGTTCAGATGATGATTGTACAGTATCCTGGGACGTGGGAGCTAGAGGAGAAGGGGAGGAAGTACTCTCAGTTTGAGTTATCTGAATCTGGGTAGAGGGGGTAGGAGGAGCAACAATAGTGGGCACTGACACAGTTGGCATGCTGTGGGAGGGGGGATTCGCAGAAGGTGGGTGAGAAGTAGTCGCCAAGGGTAGGGCTGGTATAAAATGACGACCGTAAGCAATGCCATGGCGTTGGGGAAAGACGCTAATTCCATATTGCTGCATAGTGGCTAGTCCCAGAAGGACATCTGCAGGAAACTGTACATCAGCCACATATAGAGGGATATGAATCTCGTGACTGTTAGGATGAAGAACTATTGGAAGATGGATCTTACCTAAAACTGGAAATGGAACACCATCTACGTTAGTAAGTTGGAGATCAGAAGGTTCCAAGATTGTAACATGCTTATAGGATAGGCGGAGTTTGTGGAAGGTGGAAGAAGTTATGATATTTACAGGAGAACCAGTATCTATGAAGAGAGATATAGGAAAGGTATGAACCATAGCAGGAATGGAAATAGCATTGGACCATGTGTTAGAGTTAGAAAGAGTACAAATGGGAAGGGTGGGTGGTGGGGATGGGATAGGCATGCTAGGAGGGGTTGTGCTGAGAGAAGGAGAGGGAGATAGTCATATAGGAGAAGAAGAAGGAGAACTTCGACGGGAAGAGAAAGTCTGTTGATAGGGGTTGGAGTTCAAAACACGACATTCTGCAGCCGTATGGAAGCATTTACCGTGGACAGGGCAATCTTTATCGGGAGGAGTGGAGAGACGAATAGCACATCTGTTAGCATAGTGGCCTGGGGTTTTGCAATAGTAACAAATAACCGTTGAACGTGAGAAGGATCTTTGTCTAGGTCGAGAAATGGATCTGGGACGGAAAGTGGATCTTTGCCGAGAGGCAGATCGGGACACATGTGCAACTGCTAAGGTAGGTTTGGGGATTGGGGCTGGCTGGGCATCAATGTCTGTCAGTGTCTTTGGTGACTCTTGGATCTGATGAGACAAAGTTGAGATGGTCATATTTGGAGTGAACTGTATGGATTTGGTTTTGTTTAAGGTGTCTGGATGGAGAAGAGAAAGAAAGCGAAAGTACGCAAAGAGGGATGCAACCTGGTTAAGGGAGATTTTTCCATCGGCATCAACCCAGTTGGAAGATGCTAGAGTGGATTTTAGACGAGCCTTTATGTCTGAAGCAAGTCTTGCAGCCTTTTCTTTTCTGACATAAGGAGGAGAGTTTATTTGTAAGGCAAGGTCATATAGGGGAGTGAGAACACCAAGGGTAGTGTGTTGGCCAAATTGAGTCTTAATTAAGTCAACAAAAGTAGAATATGTGTTGCATTCTTGAAATGCATCTGTTTGCAGGATGTCTCCAGCTACGGAGTTCTGATCAACAAAGCTGCGTAGGACACTGAGTTTTTCATCATCAGTAGTGCAATTTCTACGATTAATAGCTGCTTCGACATTGTTAAGGAATGAATGGAAGGGAATATTGGAACCTGTGAATTTGGGTACGTCTACCGTGTCGTGTACAATAGTCATGAGTTGACGGGGTTGTTGGGTTGAGGAAGAAGCCATGTTGGTAGGGCTTAAACTTGGGGATGAGAACGGAGAAAAAGGTAGGGGTGGAAGGTCGTTTAGTGACACACTGAGTAGCGATGAGAATTTTGGGGAGGGATGAGGTGAAGGTGTTGAGTCTGTGGATGAAGGTAGACTCTGGAGGGAGGGGCTACGAAAAATATTACAAGGAAGGTCTGTCATAAAGGATGTACTGACTGCCAAAATGGTTTTCCACTTACCTTAGAAATACTAGAAGAAGACGTCTTGAGATGTAGAGAGAAGACGCAGAGGGATGGAGAAACACACAGGTGAAATGGAAGAGCAGTGGAACTTGCTGCAAACAGTGGAAGATTTTAGTAAGGGTACACAGAAATCTATTGGAGTTATAAGGAATTATGAAGGTATTTAACATTAATATATACATACACAAAATAATACAAGTAATAATGGTAATGACATAAAGAAAACAAAAAGTAACACTATTGTTTGTATGGCAATGCTAAGTTATAACACAACACTGATTTTACGAGTATAAAGAACTGCTTTAGAAACTGTAAGAATGTCACTTATGGAGGAGGGGCTCAGTAAACCGACTGGAATCGTCGTGTAACGGAGACGACGTCGGGTGGGTGATGTGGAGGGTAGAGCGCTCAGCAAAGACGGCGGAGGTGGTTGGTGTCGCAGTGGAGGCGAGTCCGTTGGGTCTCGCTGTGAGGAACGGAGAGCGGATGGAGGTGGAGTGGTGCCTTGCGCGGACGGTGACGTCACGCATGGAGCTAGGCCGTGAGCTGGGCTGGTGACCTCGTTTTTGCAAAGCACAGTACAGGACGTTTGTGGAAGTAGTTGAAGCTGGAGCGGAGACTTCAAAACGGTCGTGGTTTCTGGATTCCACTTTGGAAGTGGAGAAGTGGAGCAGAGACTGGAACTGCGTAATCCACTTGAGGAAGAAGATGATGCTGGAAGTACGCGTTTGCAGGAATTGGAGTCACGCGTATGCTGTAAGGTAGTTGGTGAGCTGACTCGTAGAATGATTGACAGCTGGGTAGGGGGTGCGAGCTGAAGGGTGACGGTGAGAGTGAAAGACGGGAAATGCGAACGATGGCTTGGGTAGCGACGAACGTGGTTGGAGGTAGCGTGGTGAGGTGACCTTATAGCACTGGCGCTTGTGTATGGTGGAATGCCGCTTGCAGGGCAGAGAATTGCTTGAAAATGCAATATGGGATCACACAAGGAGCGCAGACTGGAAAAGGGTCACACAGATCTTCACTCTGTTGTAAACAATGCAGAGAGAGACTTGTACACTGCCGATGCACTAATGGCGTAGACGCTGTGGGTAGGCCGGTTGGGGAGCACTTAACTTTCGACACCGCGCCACCATTTATTGTTTTCGGTTAACAATAAGGTGAAGTAAAACGCTGCACGTCAAAAGTTAATATATTGTACGAGTAAGGTACACTTCGTCTTTCCACTCTTCACCAAAGTCACGAAAAAAAATGCACTGATGCGTACAGGACGAGCTCACACAATAATCTGTTAGTGCTGCGTGACAAAGCACTCGGGATCCTATCCAAAACAGTTGCTAACTTTTATTTATCTAATTATTTCAATTTTTCATTTGCATACAGAATTTTACATTTACACACTTTCAGTTACATGACAACTTCAAATTTGATAGTAATAAAGATCTATATCCCATTCACTCAACTTTCGCATTACAATTTATATGACAATTAATTAACAGGTACAACGACTTCTAGAACTCTGGAACTCACGCTAAAGCATGCACGCACGCACACACGTACACAGAAACTACGCATTAATCTAATTCTACATGTAGTTTAATTTCTAACCAATACATGCATACAATACATCACAAACTACCTCGTCTATCCCATCCTCCTCCCCTTCCCTCCTTCCTCTCCATTTCCTCCCTCCTCCTGCTCTCTCTCTCTCTCTGAAAAAAATGTAATAATAATTGAATACCATGCACCCGGAAAGGGAATTCAATAACAAGTTTATACATATGATGGATAGGGAAATTATGATAACAACTGGACATGCATTTTATTTCATTCCATACCACTATGGATAAACAGTTCATCACCGTCATCGCTGTCCATGGTGATGATGACGGGTTCCACACTTTCATGTATGCTGTCCGATGACCAGTACTCTTCTTCGAACGATCTGGACCTTCTCACAGCACCCGCCCACACCTCCTTGGTTGCGATAAGCGAGGTACTTTGTGATGACATCACAACTTCACTTGTTTGATTTACTTCACGGATGTCGGCTACGACACACTTGATATCAAGAGTAAACGCCGTAATTAAATGCCCTTGTGAAGGCACTATAAGGTAAAAAATTAGGGCAGGGTGTGAATTAGTCTGTGCTAATATATCAAGCTGACGTGAATGGTTATTTTGGAAATATGAGCGAAAAACGATGGGTCAAAGCCGCTGAAATACTTACATCTATAAGGAAATACTGCTTATGTACTATAAATTGTATTTGACTTGTTATAGAGGTATTCACATCTTGGCCTTTTTTTTTTTTTTTTTTTTTTTCTTTTTTTTTTTTTTCTTTTTTCTTTCATAGGTCGAGAGTATTTGTTACCATGTCCAATCTCACGGTGAGATAAAACTGGCCAAATATGGTTCAAGTTGCGACTCTTACCACTCCATTCCCAAGAAGTGGGAAGTGAGAAACCCATGGTAAGGCAAAGCCGTGTCAGTTGCTGCAAGCCTTTTTTTTTTTTTTTTTTGGGGGGGGGGGGTCGCCTCCTCGCTTGGCCAGGGCTGTCGCAAACCAGCGCAAGAAGCCCGCAGCGGGTCCAGGTAAACGAACTCCCGACCACCTGCTCATGAGTTCGACACTTTATCCACTGGGCTACCGTGCACTTTGACAATTTCTCTCAAGATACCGTAAATGGTGGTTAGCGAGATCACTGATATTATTGATTGATGCATCTTATTTCCTTATATATGTGTTCATATTTATTTACTGGTTAGATTACCTATTTCTGCATTTATCTATTCATTTTTTCATGCACCTATTTAGTCTCCTATTTGGGTAGTTAATTAATTAGTTATCAAATTAGTTAGCTAGTAAGTTAATTTTTATTTAGTTAACTAATCAGTTGACAGTGGGTTGGTCAGCTAGTTTGTTTGTATGGTTGTTTGTTGGATATATAGTCTATTCATTACTTATATTTTTCTTAATCATTTCTGTCTGACTATTACTTATCTATTTATTTATTTGTTTGTTTTCCATAATACACCCTCAAACATACACACACAAAGTATATATATATATATATATATATATATATATATATATATATATATATATATATATATATATATATATATATGTATATATATATAAGAGAGAATGAGAGAAAGCGGGGGCAAAATGCTTTCTCGTTTGATACATCTGAGTAAATTTGACAATAATATATGCATCTCATTCCTATTATACATGTATATTTGCATCCGCTCACGCTCATCAATAAGTCATGTAATCATCAGTTGCATTAGCTGTAAAGAGATATTTTTCGACTGCAATATATATATATATATAATATATATATGTGTGTGTATATATATATATATATATACAGTATATGTATATATATATTATATATATATATATATATATTATATATTTTTTTCTTAACTTTTGTGTGAGCCTATAATTCTGATGCATCTGTCATCACTTATGTAGTACTATTCACCTTTCGCTACCAAAGTCATGCATTTCCTTTTCCTTCAACTTTAGTTTTTCCTTCCTTCGGTATGAAAACTTATTCTTTATACTTAATTCTTTGATCGGGTAAGCTAAGATAAAAAGCGAAATAATTGGGTGAAGGAGGGGACTGGGATGGGTGTGGATGAGTGCATACAATGGGTGAATACCGTTCTTATATGGGAGAAAAAGGCTTTTGTTATATAGATAGATATGTAGAATTACTTGATGTTTTCGTGAAGGAGTGAGATGCATACCTAGATTGGCTACCTTCCTTATAAGGGAGAATAATCCTTTTGTTGTATAGATATGTAGAAATATTTGATGTTTTCAAAGGATTACAAAGGTGGAGCATGCCGACAGGAGACCTTTTGATCCATATCTAGGTCGGATGCAAAAAAAAAAAAAACATATTAATAATAAATTAAAACTATAATAATGTAAAAATAACAAATAAAATACATAAATAAATGCATAGGTATAGTTGAATAACAAACAAAAAGGTAAATAGTAAATGATTATAAATTGACATATAACTAATAATAAATGAAAATCAGACAGACAACTTATAACAAAACAAAAACAAATAATATAACAAATTATAATCATTACAGCATCTTACTTAGGTATTTATCTAAATGATTCTTAAAGCTTCGAACTGAACTACATTGCACTACCTGTGCAGGAAGTTTATTCCATTCATTACCTACACGGTTGGCAAAGTTGTTTCTACCTACTTCCAAATTGAATCTATTTCCGGACAGTTTGAGACCATTGTTTCTTGTCTGATTCTCATTCAATGTGAAAATTTTGTCACTTTTGATGTCAATTCCCTTTAAAATCTTAAAGACCTGTATCAAGTCACCTCTGAGTCTACGCTTTTTTAGGGAAAACAGATTCATGTGCTTAAGTCGATTTTCGTATGATTTATTTTTGATATTTGGAATCAGTGAACGAGGGAGATGACCTTTTGATACCGGTAAGATGACATGAAGAAAGACTTGTTATATAAATAGATATGTAGAGTTCCCTGATGTTTTCGTGAATGAGTACGAGGCCTTTTCACCACACGTAAGGTGATGCGAAGGTAAATAAAATCGCCTGACGGCAGCCAGAATGTCGAGTAAAAGTTCCACTTGAGAAGGAAGGTTTCTTAACACCTTCGGTACTAGGACTCGCTTCGCATACTCTATTCCGGCCCAAGGACGGATGACCTTGATATAATTGAAATTGGAGGTGGGGCTCGATCGCTGGGACCCTATTCCCCTGCGGATCTTCTCCTCAGCTGAATAAAATCGTTTGTCTTCTAGCCAGAATAAATCGAACCAAGTGTATCACCTGCTGTGAAGAGAGAGAGAGAAAGAGAGAGAGGGGGTGAAAGGGAGGAGAGAGAGAGAGAGGGGGAAGAGAGAGAGAGAGAGAGAGAGGGGGGAGAGGTGAAACGGAAAAGTCACTTTCACTTAAAGGAAACCACAATAGACGTACAACCTGTGCCTGTCGTCAGAGGATATCTACATATATGCATAAGCGTTTTTTTATATGTTATCAATTGATCAATTTATTTTTGATGCATATTATGTACATGAATAGATCAACATGAGTATCCTTATTGTGGGGCTATTTCCACATAACTTAAACAATGTGACCCATATTACAGTACACTGGTCTTCAGGAGGATGAAAATGATAATGATGACGGCTATTTCTACATAACATAAACAAGGTGACCCGTATTACACTAAACTGGTCATCAGGAAGATGGAAGTAGAGGTGGTGGTGGAGGTGATGTTGATGATGATGATGATGGTGGTGATAAAAATGATGATGATTATCGTTGTTATTACTGTTATTATCAGTCATCATCATCATCATTATCATTATGTCCAGGTCAACACTACATACCCTAAAGTAATTACATAGTACCCAAAGGGTTCATGGAAACCATTTGCCCCAAACTGAGATAACCAACTCGCCACAACGACGAAGTACACCATTTTCGAAAACATACGAAGAGTGTCCAGAGGATTTGAGGGAGTGCCAACAATGATCACCAGCTCGAAGGCCATTTTTCAGGTCTTCGGCAAAGCCCTTCGCGCGGCTTCGAAGAAGCTTCGCCAGGCTTTAAGAACCATTTGCTGCTGTGAAGCCTCAGCACAGCGAGCTTCACAGGACAAAATGGCACAGGTAGACTTCGAGGAAAGGGAAGTTGATGGTGGTAAAGAAGGACTCTTGCAACCGGAAGACAGGAAGAACCTTCTCGAAGAACCAGAGACGCTTCAAGAGATCTAGAAGACTTCTGTCTCTCATGAAGACTCTTCCCAACGGTCTTCCGACAGGACTCACGAGCCCGAAGTAACTGAAGAGGCTACTACTCCTCCTGAAGAAGTATGCAAGGAGGACATCGTGGACATGGAAAGACAAAAGGAAGACAATTTCACTGCATCCATGGGAAGCACTGCAATTCTTCAAAAGCCTTCTGAGGGTGAAAAGGAAGACCAGGAAACAGAGGAGAAAAGAATTCCCTCAACTTCCGCGATTGGTCCCGTACAGAAATCGTTCCAAAATCCGATGGAGGACTTGGAAAGTATGTCCACCCACAAGACCATAAGGAAAATGGCCGAATCTGCAAGAGAGCCTCACATCAACACTGCATCCATGGAAAGCACTGGAATGTTTCAAAAACCTTCTGAGGTTGAAAAGAAAGACCCAGAAGCAGAGGAGGAAAGAGTGCCCTCAACTTCCGAGATTGGCCCCGTTCAAAAATCGTTCCAAAATCCGATGGAGGACTTAGAAAGAATGTCCACCCACAAGGAACGAAGAACTCGGAAATATAAGACCTATTTGGCAGAAGTGAAGAGGGAAGAGTTTGGTAAAGAGCCTCAAACCAACTCTGCACTTCAACGAAAAGCCAAAAGGAAAATGGCCCAATCTGCAAGAAAGCCTCACATCAACTCAAGTCACACACCAGACAACCCTCGGACTGGTAACAACACCAAAACCAGTGGCCACAACAACTATAGAAAAAATCAATACAATTATCATTCAAATCATGAAAACAATACCCCTCGCCAGTACCACCAAAACCACGATACTATGAGGGGCCAGGTACACAACTCAGGGCAAATGGTTTACTACAACTACCCGAACTACCACTACAACGCCCGAGGCATTCACGACCTCGATACCAGGAGGGGCCAGGTACACAACTCGAGGCAAATGGTGTACAACACGAGCCAAATGGTGTACCACAACACGAGCCAAATGGTGTACTACAACTACCCGAATTACTACTACAACGCCCGAGGTATTCACGAAGAGGGTCAAAGCACTCGAAACCGTTCCTATCGCGGCCAAAACCAATATAGAAGACGTTTTCGACATTAAGATTTAAAAGAAAAATGGCCCATAAACTAATTACAATCAAGTCGGCTCGATTCACAGCAGGAAAATCATAAACGCCTCTACGAGACCATATAATACGGCGACTACTATATGTGCTAGTACAATAAAAGTTATCTACATAATAATAATAAATTCCTGTTGATATAGATCTAAATCGGCCCGGAAACCGGGAATCCCTCAAGGGGACACGTTCCCTCCGGCCCCTGATTGGCTGAGAGAGTGGTGACGTGACGGCAACGGAGACGACTGATTGGCCGAGAGTGGTGACGTGACGGCAATAGAGACGATCGATTGGCCGAAGGCGACTGCGAGCGAAGCGAGGTCACCCGAAGTGCCTCAGGCGTAGCGGGGTCGGACGAACCCTGTTTGTGTGTGTGTGTGTGTATTCACCTTGGATCTGCTGCAGTCTCTGTCGAGACAGCCAGACACCACCCTACGGCAGTGAGCTCAGAGCTCCCTATTAGCCGATCTCTGGGTAGGTCTGAGACCACTCACACACCGGGACAGCAAAGTCACAACTCCTTGACTAACGTCCCGTACCTACTCGCTGCTAGGTGAGCAGGGGCTACACGTGCAAGGAGAGAAACCCAACTTATCTCCGCCCGACCGGGGAATCGAACCCCGGTTCTCTGGCTTGTGAGGCCAGTGCTTTACCAATCCGCCACCGAGCCGTGTATTTGTGTGTGTGTGTGTGAATATCCCGTTATAGTGTGGTTCACCTTTCTCACTCACAGGATGTGGGGATTGTTCAGTATTCTTTCCTTGTGAAATATATCCCGACATAAGTTTATACATTGCGGGCGAGCGAAACAGATTCTCCCCGGGTGGGTTTTTGCATATTCATTCATAAATGAAACCTACTCTCCTTCCTCTCATCGGTAATGGTAGTCTAGCCTGTAATCTGTGTGTATGTGTGTGTGTGTGTGTGTATGCGCACGCCCGTATGTATAATTCACCTTGGTCTTTGGATCACGTGTTGGACTCGTGATCGACAGCTATTTCCCCCCTGGAATAGAGCTCAGAGCTCGTATGACCGATCTATGGGTAATGCTGTGACCACGCACACACGCACCCAACTCCCCGCCAACGAGAGTTGGAGTAACGACTCGAAGAGCAGCGATACTGAAATTATTTCACCCCTAGGCAGGAGTCGAACCCGGACCGCCGTAGTGGTAGGCGAGAACTATAACCACAGCGCCACGAAGTGTGTGTGTATGCATACGTGTGTATGTACAGTATGTGTGTATGCTTGTGTGTGTGTGTGTGTATGTTTG
>NW_027467499.1:40000-60000 GCF_046742065.1 Oratosquilla oratoria
TAATCATTACAGCATCTTACTTAGGTATTTATCTAAATGATTTTTAAAGCTTCGAACTGAACCACATTGCACTAACTGTGCATGAAGTTTATTCCATTCATTAACTACACGATTGGCAAAGTTGTTTCTACCCACTTCCAAATTGAATCTATTTCCGGACAGTTTGAGACCATCGTTTCTTGTCTGATTCTCATTCAATGTGAAAATTTGGTCACTTTTGATGTTGTCAATTCCCTTTAAAATCTTAAAGACCTGTATCAAGTCACCTCTGAGTCTACGCTGTTTTAGGGAAAACAGATTCATGTGTTTTAGTCGATTTTCATATGATTTATTTTTGATATTTGGAATCAGTTTTGTGGCTCGCCGTTGTACTTTTTCCAGTCTGTCATTGTCTTTAATGAGATTCGGTGACCATACGGCAACAGCATATTCCAAATGTGGACGAACTAACAATTTATATAGCTTGTTAATGAGTGATGTACTTTTGAAATCAAAAGATCGCGCAATCAGTCCCAGAATCTTATTTGCTTTCTCAGAGGCTGAAATACACTGCTTGAATGATTTGAGGTCGTTACTGATAATTATGTCGAGATCTTTTTCACTATCCACTTTTGTTAACGAATTTCCAAATAACTTGTAATCGTACCTACTGTTACTTTTACCTGTGTGCATTACCTTGCATTTACTTGTGTTAAATTTCATTAGCCACTTTTCAGATCATTGCCGTAATTGATCTAAATATTCTTGAATATCTAATTGGTTTAAGTGATCATTTGCCATTCCGCACACTTTTGTATCATCAGCAAATTTGGAAACAGTAGATTTTAGTCCATGGTCTATATCATTTATATATACTATGAATAGAAGTGGCCCAAGAACGGAACCCTGAGGAGCTCCACTTGTAACATTTTTCCATCTAGAAGTTTTTCCATTTAAAATAACTCTGTTTTCGACCATTCGACCAATTACTAATCCAACCTAATAGGCTACCACTTATTCCGTGTAAAGCTAATTTAGTAATTAGTCTTTCGTGTGGGACGGTATCAAAAGCTTTGGCAAAGTTTAGATATATTAAATCTATATTGTTTCTTTTGTTATAATTCGAGATAACTGTGTTGTAGAATTCGAGTAAGTTAGTCACGCAAGAACGTTTCCGTCTGAAACCATACTGGCTATCTATCAAACGGTTACTTTCTAAATAATGTTCGATAGCATCTCTGATGATAGTTTCCATTATTTTTCCTACGATTGAAGTCAAACTTATAGGCCTATAGTTATTTGGTTTCTTTTTGTCACCTTTTTTGAATATGGGAGTAACGTTAGCTAGCTTCCATTCTGTTGAGACATCTCCGGATATGATGGATTTCTTGAAAATAATTTCTAATGGAACAACAATCTCATTTTTCATTTCCTTTAAGATTCTTGGATGCCAACCATCAGGCCCTGGTGTTTTATTAACTTTGAGTTTGTCTATACACCTTTTAATTTTTTATTTTGTTATATTTACCGTAGTGAGTAAGCTTACCCTAGACTTTTCACTGGTTTCAGTTTGGAGTTCACTTTGAGGTGTTTCGTTTACGATTACCGAGCTAAAATAATTGTTTAAGATATTACACATTCCTTCATTTGAATATTCAAGTTGACCATCAGCAGATAATAGTGGACCAATGTGATTCCTAACAACCTTTTTATCTCTAATGTAACTATAGAATTCTTTGGGATTCTCTTTGGATTTATCAGCTATGTTCATTTTGTATTTTCGTTTTCTTTTTCTTATTGTCTTTTTTAAATCTCTTTGTATTGATACATAACTTTCATAGTCATTAGATGCACCCGAGCACTTATATTTCTTATAAGCCTGTCTCTTTTTAGCAAAACTTTTTTCAGTTTCTTTGTCGAGACACTTTGGGCGAGGAATGTAAGTTTGAATCATCTTAGTGAGCGTATTTTGAAATATTTCCCACATCTGATCTACAGGTCTTTCGTTTAATTTTGCCTCCCAATCTGTAAGCTGAAGCTCCTGACGTAGTTCTATGAACTGAGCTTTACTGAAATCGGGTATTTTAGAAACAAGTATCTATTCTAAAATTGTTTAGGAGTTTGAATCTAACTAAGTTGTGATCGCTATTTGCAACAGATTCACCGACATCTACATCAGTTACCATGCTTTCGCGGCTAGTGATAAAAAAATCGAGTAAGTTTCCATATCTTGTGGGCTCTTTTACATGCTGAATTAAGTAATTGTCACCAAGAAAATCAATCAAGCGACTACCTATATGGCCTTGTTCAAGGTGCATCCAATATATATATATATATATATATATATATATATATATATATATATATATATATATATATATCACTGTTAACCCACTATCGGAGAAATAATAACGGAAAGTACAGAGAAACTGTATATTTCGACTACTCTCTGTAGTCCTCTTCAGCAGAACGCTTACATAAGGTTAAGGTACAAGTATATATGAAGAAATGAGGGGTACATAGAAGGGGATGAGGAAAGTGGGGGGGGGGGCTCAGGTCACATGCCCTTGAAATGGTCGGGTCAAAGTAGGACAAGGGGTGATATTTTGTCCAACCGCTTTAGACATGATCTTGTTGACCGCTAACTTGGTAATACAATCTGGGGGCCACTGGCCTTTAGAGGTATTAAAGTTAGGATAATGTTTTATTAGAGAAGATTCTACAATCTTCTATAGCTACAGTGTGATTTATAAATAATTGATGCATTATCCCAATCTAATCTATGGTCTTTTTGGCTGGCATGAAGGAACACAGCGAAATTAACTTGTCCATATTTTATGGAGTTTTTATGTTCCTTTAATCTTGTGGACAAATTCCTGCCAGTCTGGCCCCAGTAAACATCATCACAGTCTTTACACGGCAATTTATATACCCCGGAGTTTTTTATAATTGCCGTGTAAAGACTGTGATGATGTTTACTGGTGATGTATATGTATATATACATCACACACACACACACACACACACACACACACACACACACACACATATATATATATATATATATACATATATATATATGTATATATGTATATATATATGTATATATATATATGTATTGTGACATCATGACAGGTTTATGAATGGCAAGAATGGAAAGACACGATTGAGAACAAGAGACTTTATTCCTGACCGGTTTCGCCTCTGAGGCTTCTTCAGAGGTAATATTTACTTCTGAAGAAGCCTCAAAGGCGAAACCGGTCAGGAATAAAGTCTCTTGTTCTCAATCGTGTCTTTCCATTCTTACCATTCATATATATATATATATGTATATATATATATAGAAGAGAGAAGGAGTTTGAATTTGTTTGAGATGAGATATATGAGAAGTATGATGGGGGTTACTAGGCTAGATAGAGTGAGAAATGAGGAGATGAGGAGAAGAACGGAGGTGGAAAGGGAGTTCGGAGGTAGGGTTGATGAAAGAGTATTAGGATGGTTTGGACACATGGAAAGAATGAGTGAAGAAAGACTAGTAAAAGAGGTATGGAAGGCAGATGTGGAGGGAGTGAACATGAGGGGACGTCCTAGGATGAGGTGGATGGATGGAGTGAAGGGGGCTTTGGGGAAGAGGGGAATTTCTGTTGAGGAAGGGCGGGAGAGGACAGAAGACAGGGGTCGAATGGAGAATGGTTGTATATGTATGATGTTGTGATGCATGAGGTGGAATGGGCGGGGGGATGGGGGTGAGGTAGTATGTGTGAGCAAAATTTGACGCAGTCCGAAGGGATTTCTCCCCGTCTTCTCCTTTTATGCAATGGGGGGACGGAGAGGGGGGGTCGCCGATTGAATGAAGCGGCCTTGCTGTGATTGTGCTGTGACAAAAAGAAACCAAATAACTATAGGCCTATAAGTTTGACTTCAATCGTAGGAAAAATAATGGAAACTATCATCAGAGATGCTATCGAACATCATTTAGAAAGTAACCGTTTGATAAATGATAGCCAGCATGGTTTCAGACGGAAACGTTCTTGCGTGACTAACTTACTCGAATTCTACAACACGGTTATCTCCAATTATGACAAAAGAAACAATATAGATTTAATATATCTAGACTTTGCAAAAGCTTTTGATACCGTTCCACACGAAAGACTACTTACTAAATTAGCTTTGCATGGAATAAGTGGTAGCCTATTAGGTTGGACTAGTAATTGGTTGAATGGTCGAAAACAGAGAGTTGTTTTAAATGGAAAAACTTCTGGATGGAAAAGTGTTGCAAGTGGAGTTCCTCAGGGTTCCGTTCTTGGGCCACTTCTATTCATAGTATATATAAATGATATAGACCATGGACTAAAATCTACTGTTTCCAAATTTGCTAATGATACAAAACTGTGCGGAGTGGCAAATGATCACTCAAACCAATTAGATATTCAAGTAGATTTAGATAAATTACAGCAATGGTCTGAAAAGTGGCTAATGAAATTTAACACAAGTAAATGCAAGGTAATGCACATAGGTAAAAGTAACAGTAAGTACGATTACAAGTTATTTGGTAATTCGTTAACAAAAGTGGATAGTGAAAAAGATCTCGGCGTAATTATCAGTAACGACCTCAAATCATCCAAGCAGTGTATTTCAGCCTCTGAGAAAGCAAATAAGATTCTGGGACTGATTGCGCGATCTTTTGATTTCAAAAGTACATCACTCATTAACAAGCTATATAAATCGTTAGTTCGTCCACATTTGGAATATGCTGTTTCTGTATGGTCACCGAATCTCATTAAAGACATTGACAGACTGGAAAAAGTACAACGGCGAGCCACAAAACTGATTCCAAATATCAAAAATAAATCATATGAAAATCGACTAAAACACATGAATCTGTTTTCCCTAAAACAGCGTAGACTCAGAGGTGACTTGATACAGGTCTTTAAGATTTTAAAGGGAATTGACAACATCAAAAGTGACCAAATTTTCACATTGAATGAGAATCAGACAAGATGGTCTCAAACTGTCCGGAAATAGATTCAATTTAGAAGTAGGTAGAAACAACTTTGCCAACCGTGTAGTAAATGAATGGAATAAACTTCCTGCACAGGTAGTGCAATGTAGTTCAGTTCGAAGCTTTAAGAATCAGTTAGATAAACACCTTAGTAAGATGCTGTAATGATTATAATTTATCTTATATGATTTGTTTTTGTTTTGTTATCATTTGTCTGTCTGATTTTCATTTATTATTAGTTATATGTCAATTTATTATTATTTACTATTTACCTGTTTGTTTATTATTCAAATATACCTATGCATTTATTTATGTATTTTATTTGTTATTTACATTATTATAGTTTTTATTTATTGTTTTATTATTAATATGATTTTTTTTCGCATCCGACCTAGATATGGATCAAAAGGTCTCCTGTCGGCATGCTCCGCCTTTGTAATCCTTTGTAATCCTTTGCTTCTGACCCAGGGCAGTGGACAAGGTGCAGGGATGACCCGTCATCCAGGAGGTGCTAAGATAAGAGGGAGGGTGGAGGGGTGTGGAGTGTATTCAGGGATGGAATGGGTGGGAATGATTTTATGCCTTTTCCTTTTTGGCTACCTCCCATGTAAGGGGGAAAAAGCCTTGGTATATGTATGTATGTATGTATTGTTTTATTACTATTATTACTAGTTCCATTTGTATAAGAATGTGTATGTTTTACTGCTTTATTGTTTTATTATTATTATAATTAGTTCCATTTGTATATGAATGTGTATGTTTATTGTACGAAGCATTTATGTGGCTATAACCTTTCCCAGTTTTCTAATTTCTGTATAGATATTATGCTCTATTTTCTCTTTCTTGTACTCTGAGGATGTCGTAATAGACGAAAACGTTTAGTATTCCGACTTTATTTTCCCTGTGGTTTCTGCAATATAATTTAATCACGCGTTATTGTGATTATTTTTGCATATATATATATATATATATATATATATATATGTATATAAATATATATATATAATATGTATATAAATATATATATAATATATATATATATATATATATATATATATATATATGTATACACACACACACACACACACACACACACACAAACACACACACACACACACACATATATATGTATATATATATATGTATAGGGTGGCTTTAAATGAAACAATAGGTTCATATGTTTAAAGTAAATATTTCACAACACGAACAAGCGTGCGTACACTTTAGAGGTGAGAACAAGACTGGCGTGGGGACGCCAAGATTCGCGGGCAAAACATGCACGAATCGTACGGTTCGATTTCAAAGAAAAATGCACACACAAATATACAATGGCAACAATCAAATCAATATGCACAATAAATACATAATAATACTACAATAAATACGTAATAATACTACAAGTACATATGTACAACACACAAGGAATATGTCACCATTACAATGCTCGGCCACCACCACTCAGTGACCCCACTGAGCAAACGAGAAAAACAATTGACCACAGCAAGACAAAATGGACAACATATACATCTGACTCCACACACACCACAGGGGAATGACAAAAGTGTGGAAAAAAATTGGCTCATCAGCACACCCTATACATACACATAAATGAATACATAAACAACATATACAAACACAAAAAAAGAACATAGAATTGGGTAAAACACAAGAAATACAAGAATTATAAACACAATCAATTATACATACACAAGGAAATATATATGAACTGGCGCCAGTTAAAAACACAAACAAGCAAACAGGGCAATTGCCGGACGTCCGGGACATGAAACATGAAATAATACAAAATACACAGTATACAAAATACACATGAATTAGACAATAGACATAGGGCAATGGGAAGAACAAAACACCATTGGCAGAAAAATAAGTTTGCAAATATAACAAAGATTACATCCCCCATCACAGGTACGCCAACCCAATTGAGTCAGCGCCCAAGAAAATACATGGGCTTGCGGTCTCATTCTATACAAGATGCTGACCCGTACGCTTCCCTGGGCACTGGCAGTGGCCTCAGACGAGGAGTACACTCTATGGACACGAAGGAACGAGAGAGAAAAGAACTTCCCCAAGTGGGCGGAACTTCCTGAATCAATTAAACTTCTTTTGGAAAATCTGCTCGTGCCTACTCCACAAGATCGACTTTCTTTTTGGAGAGAATATGGACATGAATGAATTGGAAAAAATACCTTCCTAAAACATTATGGATTCAAGATATCAGTGAATATAGACGTAAATTAATTCGAAATCTATATCACTAAATCATTATTGACCCATTATTACTATGGTCACAAATCGTTTCAGAAACAATCTTTGAGAAACATTACTGACTCAAAATAAAGGTAAATACGGAAGGAAAAATATTTGAAAAACACATTTCAAAAGCATTACATTTTAATGAAAGGAAAAAAGATATTACAAACGTCGACATTTTATCATTGCCGCCATCTTCTTTCATTTTCTTATTGCTATTTTAGCCCCTGGGCATAGAAGGGTATCCCCTCAGCTGAATAAAATCGCTTGGCATAAAAACAAATCCCTCTTAACCATGTATGGGTCTCATCTGAGGAGTAATAGCCATCGATCACGTATTCAGCACGTGATCCAAGCACGTATGAATCCTATTTGATCTGAGGTCGAACCCCACAAACGGCATGAAAACGTCATAATACTACTTACTGTTACTGCCCTCCTTGCGCAAGGGGATGGATATGTGGTGTAAGGTCATAGTATACCCATATATCGGGCCTTTTCACTGCCGGGTGGCACTTTATTTGATTTAATTCTATTAATTTTTATCAATTTATCTATTAATTTCTTACATTCATTTACTAAATAATAAAGGCTACCCCCCGTGGAAGGGGAAAAAAGCCTTTGGTATATGTATGTATGTACTAAATAATTGATTAATTTATCTATTATTTACCTGTGTACTTGTTTGGTTATTTATTCGTGAAGTCATTCATTCATTCATTCATTCATTCATATATTTATATGATTATTTATCTATTCATATATTATTTAATTTTCAATTAATTGATTTGTGTATTTATATACTTATTTTTATATATTCATTTATCTATTTCTTTATTCACTCAGTTGGTTATATCCTTATCTATTTATCTATCTATCTATTCATTAATTTATCTGTTTATTTATTCATTTATTTATTATTTCATTTCATAGAATGAAGTATGCACGTGTATATTGTTATATATATATATACATATACATACATACACACACACACATACACACACACACATACACACACACATACACACACACACACACACACACACACACACACACACACACACACACAAACGTCAGAGCCTGAGATTGTTGATAAAATTGATTACAAATCTACGATAGGAAAGAGTGACCATATACTAATAGAATTGGAGTTGAAAGAGCAAATGGATCCAAGCAAAAATGATAAACATAGAATAGGAAGACTAATGTACAATTTTTTTTTTTTTTTGAGAAACTCAAAATATTCTTTCGCAATGCGAACTGAGAAAAATTCCCAAATAAAGAAACATGGATAGAAGAGAAAGGGAATATTATAATAAAAGAAATTTATAATGAGGGAGTAAATAGATACGTACCACAACAAAAAATGGAAAGAACATACATAAAAAGCTGATACAACAAAAGGCGTAGTGAAGCTAAGGATAATAGAGACAAAGCTTGGAAGAAATGGAAAAGAGACCAGAAAACAAGCAAATGGCAAATGTACATCAAACTAAGAAATGAGTATGTAAAAATACTCAGAGATGAAAAGAGTAACTACGAAAAAATATAATAGAAAAATGCAAGGAAGAGCCCAAACTATTTTAACAGGTATGTAAATGGCAAACTGAAGAACAAACGAGAATTAGAAAAACTGCGCCAAGATAAAAATGAATATACAGAAGAACTGGAAATGGCTGAAATCATAAACAACCATTTCAAATCAGTATTCACAATAGAAAACTCACCTAACTGTGAGGAAATAGAGAGATATCCACCTCAATGAAAGAAATAATCGTAACACAGAAGGAAATCAGCGTCCAAATTAAAACCCTTGATGTCAGAAAATCACATGGTCCGGACGGAATTGCAAATTGGATACTGAAAGAATGCATGGAAGAATTAACAGACAAAATATACAATATAATTAGATTCTCACTTAAAGTGGGAAAAGTGCCACAGGACTGGAAGAAGGCAAACATTGTGCCAGTTTATAAGGGAGGAAACAAAGAAGACCCATCAGACTACAGACCGGTCTCCCTGACAAGCACAGTAGCAAAAATTTGTGAAGAAGTCGTCAAATAATAGATGGGTTAAGCATTTGGAAGAAAAAACTATACAGAATCCAAATCAATTTGGATTCAGACAAGGAAGATCATGTACAACAAACTTGATCTGCTTCTACTCAAGATTAATAGACATAATACAAGAGAGAGATGGGTGGACAGACTGTGCCTTTCTGGACCCACAAAAGGCATTTGGTAAGGTACCACAAAAAAAAAAAAAAAAAACTAATAAGGAAGATAGGGTCAATAGGTGGCATCAAAGGAAATTTATTGGAATGGATGGAAGATTTCCTGACTGGGAGGAAAATGAGAGTAGTAATTAGAGACTCGGAAGAAGTGATAAGTGGTGTCCCGAAGGGATCAGTACTGGCCCCGATCATGTTTGCCATATACATAGATGACATGGATGAAGGAGTAGAGTGTTGTATGAATTTCTTTGCAGATGACGCAAAACTACTAAAGAAAGTAAAAACAGAGGAAGACTGCAACTCATTGCAACAAGATTTGGACAAGATCTGGAAATGGACTCAAAAGTGGGTAGTAAAATTCAATATCAAGAAATGTAGTATAACGGAATATGGAAAAAGTAAAACAGAATATCAAAAGATTACAAAATTGGTGTAGAGGTCAAAAAAGTAAAATCGGAGAAAGATCTTGGAGTGATGATCAACAAGGACATGACACCGGATAAGCATATTGATAAAATAGTCAGAGATACCTATAATTTATTGAGGTCAATAAAAGTGTCATTTGCTTATTGGGACGAGGAAATGGTACAAAAATTCTAACTACACTAATAAGACCAAAACTTGAGTACGCAGCAACACTATGGACACCCGGTACCAAAAAGAATATAGAAAAATTAGAAAGAATACAAACAGCAACAATAAAACTAGCACCAACTCTTTCCGAAATGACATATGAGGAAAGACCGTCCAAATTAGAATGACCAACTATGGAACAAAGAAAGGAAAGAGGAGACCTACTAACTATCTATAGAATAATGAAAGGAATGGGAATCTTAGATAAGAATGACTTATTGAAATGGGACAATGGAAAAACGAGAGGATACGAAAAGAAACTAAAAAAAAAAAGATAATTACAGAAAAGATCTGAAAAAAATCTTCCCACACAGAGTGATAGATATTTGGAACAAATTAGACAAGGAAACAGTGTGTGCAAACACTATTCAAGATTTTATGAAAAAACTTGATGCTGAGAGATACAAAGACGGGACACCACGAGCATAGCTCCATTCCCGTATAATACAACTAGGTAAATACACACACACACACACACACACACACATATATATATATATATATATATATATATATATATATATATATATGCATGTACATATGCATATATACAAATTAGATGAAACATTACAGCATCATCACAATTATTATTTTTTATAATACTGTGGTGTTCAATTCTCTATTATTAAAGAGAACATGCACCTTAAATGCACCACACACACACACACACACACACACACACACACACACACACACACACACACACACACACACACACACACACACACACATATATATATATACATATACATATACATATATATATGTATATATATATAATATATATATATATATATATATATATATATATACATAAATTTATGTATGTTGCATAACTCGTTACGTATGACAGCAAGACCAATCCTATGGCTTGCATCTGTGTAGTTTCATTCACCATTCGCCCGCCGACATGGCTAGCCAGAACAATAAATAGAATTGTACGAGAGCTACTGTACTTCGCCGAAATGTTCTCGTACCTCAAGTGCTGCTTCAAGAAAGAAGAGGAACCGGAAGTCGCCAGGAGGTCCAAGGGCGAGGAGCCCAAGAAGAAGAGAAGCTTCCTTTAGGCATTAAAGAAACGCTTCAGCAGAACTTCCCAACGACGAGAGGAAGATGATGGAGGAAGTTTGTCTAGGAAGTTCTTCGTTCGCTTTGGGAAAGTATCTGAGGGTCCTGTTAGCTCTACACTGAGCAAGGAGCTTCTGGAAGGGCTTGAAGAAGCTTCCAGAGCTTTTGGACCAGAAGACAAATGGAAAGAGGTTAAAGCCCTTGGAAGCGGTTTCTTCGGCACGGTGTATTTGTTGAAAAACGTCGAGACCAACGAGCTGGTCGCCCGGAAACGGGTCGACGAATACACAATCACCGATGCCACCAAAGAAGAAGTTATCCAGAGTCAGTTGGACCACGCCAACGTCCTGACTCTCTTCTTCTGGAGACACGAAAGACGCAGACACTCCCTCTTCCTGGAGTACGTCACTGGAGGAAGACTCGAAGACAAGATCAAAGACCTAACGCAGGAAGAGTCTTTGGTCTACTTCGAGCAACTCAGGAAGGGAGTCGATTACCTCCATACAAAAGGAATCGCCCATCGGGACTTGAAGCCCGACAACCTTCTCGTTACTGAAGAAAACGTCCTTAAGATTGCGGACTTCGGAAGCGCTGGCGTTTTTCTCTTCGAAGGCGAAGAGGTGAGGATGATTGGGATGGTCGGTTGTATCGTGTACATGGCTCCCGAAATCTTTCAAGAAGGCAGGTACCTCGGCCCTCCAGTGGACGTTTGGGCTTGCGGTCTCATTCTATACAAGATGCTGACCCGTACGCTTCCCTGGGCACTGGCAGTGGCCTCAGACGAGGAGTACACTCTATGGACACGAAGGAACGAGAGAGAAAAGAACTTCCCCAAGTGGGCGGAACTTCCTGAATCAATTAAACTTCTTTTGGAAAATCTGCTCGTGCCTAGTCCACAAGATCGACTTTCTTTTTGGAGAGAATATGGACATGAATGAATTGGAAAAAATACCTTCCAAAAACATTATGGATTCAAGATATCAGTGAATATAGACGTAAATTAATTCGAAATCTATATCACTAAATCATTATTGACCCATTATTACTATGGTCACAAATCGTTTCAGAAACAATCTTTGAGAAACATTACTGACTAAAAATAAAGGTTAAATACGGACGGAAATATATTTGGAAAAATATATTTCAAAAGCATTGCATTTCAATGAAAGGAAATAAGAAACTACAATCTTCGACATTTTATCATTGTCGCCATCTTCTTGTATTTTCATATTGCTATTTTAGCCCCTGGGCATAGAGGGGCATCCCCTCAGCTGAATAAAATCGCTTGGGACAAAAAGAAATCCCTCTGAACAATGTATGGCTTTCGTCTGAGGAGTAATAGCCATCGATCACGCATCCAGCACGTGATCCAAGCACGTGTAAATCCTATTTGATCTGAGGTCGAACCCCACGAACGGCATGAAAACGTCACAATACTACTTACTGTTACTGCTCTCCCTGCACAAGGGGATGGATATGTGGTGTAAGGTCATAGTATACTCATACAGTATATTAGGCCTGTTCACTGCTGGGTGGCACTTTATTTGATTTAAGTCTATCAATTTTGATTAATTTATCTATTTATTCTTTCTATTCATTTACTAAGTAATTGATTAATTGATCTATCATTTACCTGTGTACTTCTTTGGTTATTTATTCGTGAATTCATTCATTCATTCATTCACATATTCATTTAATCATTGATCTATTTCTATATTAATTAATTTTCAATTAAATGACATATGTATTTATATACTTATTTTTATATATTTATTCATTTATCTATTTATTTATTCATTCCATTGTTTATATCCTTATTTATTTACCTATCTATTTATTCATTTATCTGTTTATCTATTCATTTATTTATTATTTCATTTCATAGAATGAAGTATGCACTTGTATGTTGTTATATACATATACATATATACATACACACACACACACACACACACACACACACACACACACACACACACATATATATATATATATATATATATATATATATATATATATATACATATATATATATATATATATATATATATATATATATATACATATACAAATTGAAATAAACATCACAGCATTATCACAATTATTATTTTTGATAAAGCTGTGGTGTTCATTTCACTTTATATTAAAGAGAACCTGCCCCCTAAGTGCACGATATATATGTATGTGTATATATATATATATATATATATATATATATATATATATATATATATATATATATATATATATATATATATATACATATATGTTATATACACATTGAAAAATGACAGGGTTGTTCAAAAAGTCTTGCACATGACCATAGTACGACTACGAGACAACGACAAGTCCTTCACTCTTCGCCCTCAGCCTCCACAAGTGTGACCTCTCGACCTTGTAGTCAGTCACCAACGAGTACTAGTACTGTGGTCAGGGTCACCGGTCACACATTACAGTGACTCTGTGTGTGTGTATTTATTTACCTTGTACTTATCTAGTTATATTTTGCGGGAGAAGAGCTATGCTCGTAGTGACCCGTAATTGTATATATTCGCATCCAGTTCTTCCTTAAAATCATGTATAGTTTTAGCACTCACTGTTTTCTCTTTCAAATTGTTCCATGTATCTATTACTCTGTGTGGAAAACTATTCTTCTTCAAATCTCTTCCGTAACTGTCCTTCTTAAGTTTCTTTTCGTGTCCTCTTGTATTTCTTCTGTCCCATTTAAGTAGATCATCCCTATCAAGGATTTCCATCCCTTTCATAATTCTGTAGATGGTTATCAAATCTCCTTTTTCTCTTCTATGTTCCAGAGTTTGTAAGTTTAGTTTGTACAATCTTTGTTCGTATGTCAACTTGCTAAGTGTTGGTGCCATCTTTGTCAATGCTCTTTAAATTCTTTCTAGTTTCTTTATGTGTTTTATTGTAATGGGTGTCCATAGTGACGCTGCATATTGTAATTTTGATCTTATCAGTGTAACTAGTATTTTCTTTACCATTTCCTCGTCCATGTAGTCAAAGGCCATTTTCATTGATCTTATTAAATTGTAAGTTTCTCCAACTATTTTGTTTACAGGTTTGTCTGGTGTCATGTCGTTTGAGATAATTACTCCTAGGTCTCTTTCTGAGTTTACTTTTGTAACTTCATTTGTTCCGATTTTGTACTGATCGGATATTCTATTTTTGCTTTTTCCAAATTCCATTATACATTTTTTAATATTGAAGTTCACTTCGTCCTTTATACTCCATTTCCAGACTTTGTCCAGGTCTTCTTGAAAAGATTTGCAATCTTCTTCTGTACTTACTCTCTTCAATAGTTTCACATCATCTGCAAAAAAATTTACATCACAAATGATTCCTTCATCCATGTCGTTTATATAAACAGAAAATATTATCGGAGCCAATACGGAGCCTTGGGGGACTCCACTTTTCATGTTAACCCAATTTGAGTTCTTTTCTCTAAGTGCCACTCTCATTTTTCTTCCGTTCAAAAAGTCTTTTATCCATTCCAATAAATTTTCCCTGTATTCCACCTATTGTTTCAATTTTTCTTAGTAGCGCTTATTGTGTGGTACTTTGTCAAAAGCCTTTTGAAAGTCCAGGAAGGCACAGTCCGCCCAGCCATCTCTTTCTTGTATTATTTTTACCAATCTTGAGTAAAAGCATATGAAGTTTGTAGTACATACACTTCTAACTCCAAAATGGTTGGGGTTTAGTATTTTGTTCTCTTCCAAGTGTTTAGCCCATTTATTTTTGATAACTCTTTCACCTATTTTGCAATTGTGCTTGTGATAGATTAATATTGAATTGAAATGTTCTTAACTATTTATCGCATAGAAGGTACACTTACACATTACTAAAATTGTTTGACAATAAAAAAAAACATATATATGCATTTTTATTTTTATAAAACACACCATTGAATCTTTTATTACCCACTAGGAAATCCAGTTGTCTATGGATGGAAAATATATTCGAGAGTCAAATAAAAATGCAAATAATTTTTTTTTATATCTACTTTTATTTGTCTATGTAATTCATACGATCTTGTTCATCTCCTGAACTATTTTTCTCCTTTTTTTCTTCTTCTTCTTCTTCTTCTTCTTCTTAACTAAAGGCCCACACTCAGAAGGTACCTAACACATAAGAAAAAGTTGAGGGTCTCATGCTTCTCCCAGTAATCCCTGACATATATGATGTAAAGTGATTTCAAGACCACAGAAAATCAATACCTTTTCCTCCTCGCAGCTGAATTTAAAGAGACTTTATGGTCTCTGATTTTTCAATTTCCCAGAACTTCAAAAGTCCACTTCGGTAATGTCTGCAAAAGCCTTAAGATTCTTTCCTTGTCGGACTCACCCATTTTTTCTTAAAGAGGAGGCATCAAGTGTCAAAAAGGAGCACAAAATTTCTTCACCAGGGCAAAATAACAGTTGCCCACAAATACTAGAAAATGTATAAAAGTCTAGTGACTATTATAAGTTTATATCCATTTGAAGCGGGTGCAGCTTCCTTCCCACTTGGTTCACAAGGCATGAGCCACTCCTTCGCAGGTTTAAAGGGTATAGTCTAAGGAGGAACTGGAAAAAATTTGGGGACTCTGAGAGAAACTTATGGTATTCTCCCTATGTCGTCCACATTTTCGCTGGTACTTTGTCTTTCTCTCCATTTTGTTTGTTCGACGTCTCCAAATGCTTTTCGACTCCTTTCCCTCCAGTTCTCTTTAGTTTGAGGAGGAACTGGAAAATTATTGGTGACTCTGAGAGAACGATTGGGTACTTTCCCGAGGCCTTCCGCGTTCTCGCTGGAATATTGCCTTTCTTCTCTCCAACTTTTTACTTTGACGTCTCGAAAGGCTAAGGTCTGGTATCCCTCCAGTTCTTGTTTCGCCAATTTAAATTCATCTCGGCGTTTGACATCTTGATCCTGACAAATTCTAGGTCCTCAACGATTCACTAACCTAGAGCATCTTTTATTAGAAACAAAATCTCAGATTCTGATATGACAAACAATTAGAGTGTGGAAAATAAATACATACAAATGTCATCACATGAATAAAATCATTATATATACGATAGACTCGTGCATTATTACACATGATACATACATATACATACATTTATATAATATATATATATATATATATATATATATATATATATGTAGAGACATTGGGACAAATTATGGGAAAGGTGGAGGGGGAAACACGGGTTTTTATCTGATTATCGAGATAATCAGATAAAGACCTGTGTTTCCCCCTCCACCTTTCCCATAATATATATATATATATATGTATGTATATATAAATATATACATATATATATATTTATACATATATATATATATGTTTATATATGTATATATATATATATATATACATTCCTATATGTATATGTATATATATATATATATATATGTATATATATATGCAGAAAAAAATAAGAAACGTATGATTTATTTTTGATATTTGGAATCAGTTTTGTGGATCGCCGTTGTACTTTTTCCAGTCTGTCAATGTCTTTAATGAGATTCGGTAACCATACGGAAACAGCATATTCCAAATGTAGACGAACTAACGATTTATATAGCTTGTTAATGTATGATGGATTTTTTAAATCAAAAGATCGCGCAATCAGTCCTAGAATCTTATTTGCTTTCTCAGAGGCTGAAATACACTGCTTGGATGATTTGAGGTCGTTACTGATAATTACGCCGAGATCTTTTCCACTATCCATTTTTGTTAACGAATTTCCAAATAACTTGTAATCGTACTTACTGTTATTTTTACCTATGTGCATTACCTTGCATTTACTTGTGTTAAATTTCATTAGCCACTTTTCAGACCATTGCTGTAATTTATCTAAATCTTCTTGAATATCTAATTGGTTTGAGTGATCATTTGCCACTCCGCACAGTTTTGTATCATTAGCAAATTTGGAAACAGTAGATTTTAGTCCATGGTCTATATCATTTATATATACTATGAATAGAAGTGGCCCAAGAACGGAACCCTGAGGATCTCCACTTGTAACATTTTTCCATCTAGAAGTTTTTCCATTTAAAACAACTCTGTTTTCGACCATTCAACCAATTACTAGTCCAACCTAATAGGCTACCACTTATTCCGTGTAAAGCTAATTTAGTAAGCAGTCTTTCGTGTGGGACGGTATCAAAAGCTTTTGCAAAGTCTAGATATATTAAATCTATATATATATATTTTTTTGGTCATAATTCGAGATAACTGTGTTGTAGAATTCGAGTAAGTTAGTCACGCAAGAACGTTTCCGTCTGAAACCATGCTGGCTATCATTTATCAAACGGTTACTTTCTAAATGATGTTCGACAGCATCTCTGATGATAGTTTCCATTATTTTTCCTACGATTGAAGTCAAACTTATAGGCCTATAGTTATTTGGCTTCTTTTTGTCACCTTTTTTGAATTTGGGAGTAACGTTAGCTAGCTTCCATTCTCTTGGGACATCTCCGGATATGATGGATTCCTTGAAAATAATTTCTAATGGAACCACAATCTCATTTTTCATTTCCTTTAAGATTCTTGGATGCCAACCGTCAGGCCCTGGTGTTTTATTAACTTTGAGTTTGTCTATACACCGGTGTATATTTCCATTTCAACCGGGTGCAGCTTCCTTCCCACTTGGTTCACAAGGTTAGGGATGATTCACGAACTCGCAGCATAAATATAAATAGATAACATATATGTATATGTATATATGTATATATATATATATATATATATATATGTATATATATGTATATATATATATATATATATATATGATATATATATATATATATGATATATATATGATATATATATATATATATATGATATATATATGATATATATATATATATATATATATATGTATATATATATATATACAATATATACATATATATAGTAGTGGTGTAGGGCGCCGTACAGGTAATTTACGGATAGCCGAGTACAGCGGGTTCGAGCCCCGCATGCAACTGTCATAAGAATTATCGACATATATATATATATATATATATATATATATATTTATCTCTACCTCTGAATAGATAGATAGGCAGATGGATAGATAGAAAAATAGATTGACAGATACTGTTTACCGGCAAGGAAGAAGTTAACGATTCCTCATATTTGTTTTGTGTTTAGCAATTGTCTCTAAATTCGCTTTTCCCTCCACAGGGGTAGTAGTTGCATAGTACTACGTAATCAATAATATAAAAACTTTATTGTCACCTCTATGGACCAGAGGCACGCAGTATTATTCTTTGCGAATATAGAAAATGGTCTACCCACAGATGGGTAATTTTTATTATTATTATTATTATTATTATCATTATTATCATTGTTATTTCATTACAATTTCATTATTATTATCATTATCATTATTATAATTTTTATATTATATTATTATTATTATTATTATAATTATTATTATTATCATTTTTGCATATAAGGCAAAAATGATAATAATGATAATGCTCAGATGAGAGGAAGGGTGGGAGGGGTGTGGAGTGTATTTAGGGATGAAATGGGTGGGAGTGTTTTTATGCCTTTCCCTTTTTGGCTACCTCCCTTGGAAGGGGGAAAAAGCCTTGGTATATGTATGTATGTATGTATTATCATTTTTATTGATTATTATTATTATTATTACTATTGTTATCATTATTATTCAGCTGAGGGCAGAGCCCCGTGTTGAAGGGTTCAAGTGATTTCGAAGCTACTTTATACTCTTGCAGTCACTCTCTTTAAGAGTCGTCGTTTTCAAAGCTCCACGACAAACGAGGCTTCCGATGTCGTTAGCCAATGCTCATCATGAATGACTGATTCCATTGTTACCTCAGTCTTTTTGTCCTTTGAGGATTTAGGTGTGGATGTCTATTCGCCGGTAGTCTTAATGTCTGTTCCGGAATGTGAAGGGTCTAGTTCGAATCCACTGGTAGTAGCCATTCTATCGCGAATGGTTCATTTGATGGTGATAGTACATGGGCTGCTCCTAGTTTCCGTAGGGCATTCTTTGGGCTTGATAGTGATAGTTCTGATTATGTCCACGATACACGTTTCCCGAATAGCCCTCGCAGTACCCATAATAGCCGTTATTGTGACTAGATCCGACGGAGTAAGCCTGGTTACGATTCGCTCTGTTTAGATTGTTGGAGGGATAATGGTACCCATTATAAGGATTATAAAGGATTACAAAGGCGGAGCATGCCGACAGGAGACCTTTTGATCCATATCTAGGTCGGATGCAAAAAAAATCATATTAATAATAAATAAAAACTATAATAATGTAAATAACAAATAAAATACATAGATAAATGCATAGGTATGGTTGAATAACAAACAAACAGGTAAATAGTAAATGATGATAAATTGACATATAACTAAAAATAAATGAAAATCAGACAGACAAATTATAACAAAACAAAAACAAATAATATAACATAAATTATAATCATTACAGCATCTTACTTAGGTATTTATCTAAATGATTCTTAAAGCTTCGAACTGAACTACATTGCACTACCTGTGCAGGAAGTTTATTCCATTCATTAACTACAAGGCTACATGTACCCTTGCTGGTAAGTCGGTTTTCGCTTCCATTGACTCCTATTTCTCTGGTCAGATTTTTGTTTTGTGTTTGGGTTAGATTTTGACATTGGGCCATTTCTTCTATTTTGGTTAAATTCACCCTTTTTCTTTTTTCTTCTTGATTTTTTAGTTGCCCCTTGGCGACTCTGAATGGTGCGATTGTTGCCTCCCTGACTTCCTTGAGATGAAGCGTTTCTACGAGTACA